>NC_064631.1:440041877-440344907 GCF_023864275.1 Schistocerca cancellata
TGCTATCCTTGCCTTCGTAGTAAACGATTCTATCAATTATGCTAGAATTTCAACGTGACAGTAACGTACACAAATGTCTTAAAGGCTGTGACCCACAGACATCATTATTTGATATTTAAATGTAAAAAAGCTGAAACAAAAATGACGCACTTATGTTGAATCATCAATGCGCCGTAGTATTTGAAACGGTGTAGCACACATGTTATGATGCGAAAAGCATCAAAATCGAGGAGCCTTTAACTAACGATATGTAGTTTCCTGCCATTTTATTGGAACAAATCGCACTGAACTGTCCATGCAAGATGTGAATTGTTGTCCAACCTGTATTTGGTATTTTTCCCGGTGTGAGACACATAACAACTGCTGTTATGGAAAGGGACAGGCAGATTCCAGGGGAGTATGACTGGGTTGCATAGGTCTTTCTCAGAGTGAGGACGTCATAAAAATGCTGTAAAAATTCCAGTTTGAGATATTACACAAAAAAGTTTTACATTGGGGAAATATTTACTTCAAAAATTCCAAGACCCAACATTCCAAAACGACACAAGCTACCCGTTACACAGGCACTCACGTCTGTCTGACGTAGTCATCAAGATGTTAAAATGAAATCTGAACGTGATGTGAAAGCGTATCGATAGTTTTTCCGTCTTTTCCTCACACCACGAGCCAACAAAATATGAAAATTCGAAAATGATCTACGCACTTGACACCAACCGACAAACGTCTTAAGATCGTTTTTCGGAATACAAAAACACACACAAATCTTATCGTAGTCGAAATTTTTGAAAATATTACATTTTGTCGAAAGCACAAAAGTCCTCCAGATCCGTTCCACATGTTTCATTCATTGCTACAGTTTCACCTTTAAATCAAATAAAGCCTTCTGCGATTGAATGTTGTACCCTGTCTTTACTATTTGCTTCATTAAAATACTTGTTGTATCCGGACACACATTATTTCACTGCTCTCGTCTTGCCGTGAAAGTTAATTTTCTTCGCATGTCACTTGGATTAAAATGAGTTCGTGTTTTATGCGTAGAAAAAACAAGCGCCGGCAAATTGAATGTACGGCGGAAGCAGTGGAAACAAAACACACAGCGTGGAGTATGCTCTGAGCCACAAAAATGTGATTTTAATATTTTTAATGCTCCTGTGTTTAACTCCATGTTATTTCTGTTCGTTGAGCAGTGTACAGGGCTGACGCGGGGCTTTGTCCTAGCGTAAACGCAAAACAGATTAACTTTACCGGTCGTCAGCTCTGTAGCGACAGACAGTGGCGAAAAACTCGTCAGACTCACAATCTGGAGAAAAAGTATACGAACTAGAGAATATTTCTTGTAATTGTTAAGCGTCCATTTATACGCCTCAAGCACTTAGCAGAGACCGTGTCTAGTAACTGCACGTGTTCCTCTATGATCGTAAAGAAATAATATCGAACGCATAAAAAATTTGAAGAGGGATAAATTTATTTTCATTTTTTATTTCCTCAAACTTCTACTGCTAATGAGTCTTAAATAAGGGGCAACGCACCGGCGGAGAGAATATATTCATCACTGAAAACCAAATGAATATTTCTGATGCGAAAGATATACTGCAGTTTGCCGCAGGATAATGTAATAATTAGTCACATGCATTTAAAATAAGGTATAAAAATTTATTTCAAATGAAATTAATGAAACGGATACTGCAGAGCTTCACCTTTACTATCGTAATCCATATAGCACCAAAATAAAAGGCAACAGAGATCATTCGTAGATAACGTTATTAAAAAAGTGAAATATTACTCTAAAATCGTTCGCTAAAGGGCAATCTTCAAGAATAAACAGACTGTAATAAATACTAGTCCCTCATGAAGTACTAATATTTGTCCCTTCTCAATTGACACCTTTCCACCGGTACCTCACCATCCACAAGGTCATGGTGTTGCCTTTGTACTACGCGGGTTCAAACCATATTAGGGTACTGAAATTACTATACCTAAACTTCTCACATTTTTTATTTTTTCGACACTCAACCCAGTTTTTCCTCTCACTGCTGAGGGGCTCTTCTTACTTCGTTCGGTAGGGCAGCACTGTTCAGTTTTTGTTACCTTCAGAGTCTCTCGCAGTGATGAAACTGATTAAAGAAATTACGTTTAGGTTACATTCGCGCAGTTAGCGTACTCCGAATCGCTCAGAGAATTACACTCATGTATTTCAAAACATAGATAACAGTGTACGTAAGTAATGATGATTTACGAAGCTGAATAGTACGTGACGTTGTAGAAAGGGGTGTAATTAACATTTTCTACAAAGAAGAGCATGGTCAGGTATGAGATCTACCGCGTTTGAGAAGCTGATTTCGCTGTACTTGTGAAGATGGAGTTTCTATACATTCGTTGGGCTAAACGATCCATTAATTTACACCAAATATTCAAAGCGACGATCAGCAAATCTGTTAATGTGTGACAACGCATAATGTTCGGCAAAACCTTTGCCCGATTCCAACACTGAGCGCTGTAGAAAAACGTGGTCACTGAACTCACTCACAGGTAGCACTGTTTCATACTTCGTAGCCTCCACGTAAACCCCACAGAAAAACGTCACGGTGCTTGTCGTAAAGATGGAATGGAAATCGAGGAATTGTGCAGTCCCTTCCAATTACTTTCTAGCTGAAGATATCGGAGATATACGGCCGGGCCAGACGATCGAAGTGCGCAGGAATTCCGCTGTACTGGTACCATGTGACAGCTAGCTACTGCAAGGGAACGATCCGCGCCAGTTCACAAAAGGCATTCTCCGAGAAGTAAAATTTCAGTGCAACATACAAACCATCTAGGTACGTCCAGTTGTCCAACGACTGCGGTCGAAAAGATTAATTTTGAATGTTCCCTGGGAACCTCTAAGATGGGCAGTGTGCAAATATTCAACGGTCACTGTATTGTTATTTGCGGGAATTAAACGTAACCTGTCTCGTGAAATTCGCCTCATTCCTAGGAAATCTGTGGAAACGAGGGTAGAACATCACGATAGCGATGGAGGAACGAACACTGTGACTGGTGATTACATATGTATTTCTGTAAAGAGGCGGTTGGACAGTCACTGCAGGATGGTCCCACAGTATGCCCGTTGTCAAGGATATGGCTCTTGATACCTCTGTCTGAAACGTTCGTTCTGTGTACAGTTGACACACATTTGAGCTGGCAACTGAAGAGGTGACGAGTGTTCTTATCTTTGACTGTCCGATACTGGATACATTTATTTGTAATGAAAGATTTTCGTTATTATCGCCAGATTTTTCTTTGGTATGCCGAAATTTTTTTTGCCTCCATAGTGGGTTATTTCCAATTTTGGATGTAAATCGTTACTATAGTGTTGATAAGACGTGAGATGGACTGTTTGGAAGTGTCCTGACCCATCATGTAGAGCCACTGCACAGAATCAGATGGAAGAAGAAGTAGGAGTTGCGACGTGATGCTTACCTTATAGGGGGCACCGACAAGAAATGCCTTATACTCCTGACTGTCTACGTTTGAAGAAAGAAAGAAAAATGAAATGAAATCAAAGCCAGAACATTTTTTGCTCTGAGGTGTTCTACAAATAAGCAGTCACCAAGTGATCAGATGCTAACGCCCAACGCGAAATGGAAACTGCTGCATTATGTAAGGCTGTATAAATTAAATGCAGCAATATGGTTATACTTGTTAACAGAAGCGGGTGGGCCCTGCGCTGTTCAGGGGAGGGTAGAATACGTAAGAGACAAGTATAAGATTGCACTCCTCAAAGTAGTTCAAAATAAAAAGACTCACGAAGATGAAACTGTGGTTAGTGAATCAAAATGCCGAACACAAGCTTTTTCGTCAAGTTACGTGTTGCCAGTCACTGTGGCATCTTTATGAAAGCAAACTTGTCTTAACTGTTAAATGTCAACTAGTGTCACGAATCATAGCTATGAAAAGAGGAGCTGAAGCAGATGTCAATAGAGGCTCCAAAAGTACTTGGCCGTACTGTTCTCGGAATTCGTGAGTGTAACTGTTTACAACAGAGGACAAGTTTTCTGTGGGCTCGCCGACTCCGTCAGCATATGTACAGCTTTATAAGAGTACGATTTGTCGATTTCTCGTCGTTCATGAACAGAATAAGTGTTAGATCGATTTTACAGGTGCACTCGTTTTGTCACTGTGCTTTCCACACCACGCAAAAGAGGGGAGTTAACTCTTCCGCTACAACATGCACTGGTTCTAACTCCATGTGATCTAAATTACATGGACTGGGTGATGAGATGATTTAATTACAACTGCCTCCTGTCGGGCCGAAAGGCATTACGAACTTTTCAAACACGATATCCCTTACGTTTGTTTGCTTACTTTCTTTGACATACTCTTTTTATAAAACTCTAGGATTGTTTGAAAACTGTGCTGGAAGCAGATTAACTATTCGACGACAACTGCGAGGTAGTGCCAGCACGAAGATACTAAAATATAAACAGTGAAAGCCGGGCGGCTGTAAATTTCCAATGAAATGACGTGTCTGGAGTGCACAATAAGACGTTCATCCCTTGTAGTAAAATTCGACCGACTGATCTCTCTCGATCGACATGAAAGAATTTTATACTATACTACAGGTTCGTTATTACAAAACATATGTTCAAAATGTGTGTGAATTCCTAAGGGACCAAACTGCTGAGGTCATCGGTCCCTAGACTTATACACTACCTAAACGAACTTTAACTTATGCTAAGAACAAAACACACACACACACACACACACACAAAGGAGGACTCGAACCTCCAGCGGGAGAGGATGCGCAGTCCGTGACATGACGCCTAAACCACGCGGCATTACAAAACACATTTGCACCCATTCAACATAAAGTGACAGCATAAATGCGAAATCTTTTTTGGAACAAATATAATGCACGCCACCAATAATGCAAAGTTTACAGATAACCCCGTAGTGTCTGCCACAAACGGGCTCTTCAAGAATACGAGTGGATTCCAAACTGGAGACGAGCACGGAATTTTTCCAGTGAACTATGACGAACTACGTGATACAACTTAACTAATTTTCGAAATAAAAGTGCTAAGTGTTTTAGATCATTAGTAGTTTAACCTACTGGAAGGACGATCACCGAGCGCCGCCCAAAATATCAATGTACAACAAAAATTGTTGTTGTTGTTGTGGTCTTCAGCCCTGAGACTGGTTTGAGGCAGCTCTCCATGCTACTCTATCCTGTGCAAGCTTCTTCATCTCCTAGTAACTACCGCAGCCTACATCCTTCTGAGTCTGCTTAGTGTATTCATCTCTTGGTCTCCCTCTACGATTTTTACCCTCAACGCTGCTCTCCAATACTAAATTGGTGATCCCTTGATGCCTCAGAACATGTCCTACCAACCGATCCCTTCTTCTAGTCAAGTTGTGCCACAAACTTCTCCTCTCCCCAATCCTATTCAATACTTCCTCATTAGTTATGTGATCTACCCATCTAATCTTCAGCATTCTTCTGTAGCACCACATTTCAAAAGCTTCTATTCTCTTCTTGTCCAAACTATTTATCGTCCATGTTTCACTTCCATACATAGCTACACTCCATACAAATACTTTCAGAAATGACTTCTTGACACTTAAATCTATACTCGATGTTAACAAATTTCTCTTCTTCAGAAACGCTTTCCTTGCCATTGCCAGTCTACATTGTTAGCGTTCTTTAAAAGCATTGCTGCACGCTGTTATCAGAGTGTTTCCTCAAAATTATATTGACTGTTCCTTGCCATTGTACGTAAATGTCTCTTCGTCATGTGAGGTAGGAAGTACACCTAAGTTGAAAAATGGGGAAAGCGGAATTCGTATTTATAGCAATAATAACTGCTGTCCAAAATTACTTTTCGCTAAATTAGTCAGTGCGTTTTACATCGTCCCCTGCTAGCCACAATTTATTGGTTGTACACCGGACAAGAAACTTGTCACCCTCTGGAGATATCACGCTAATCCCTTATAACGACGGCTCTTGCCTTGATAATAGCCTCAACTGTCGCAATTAGGGGAGGAAGAGATCTCTCAAATTTCTTCTGGTATGGAATATCTAGTTGCACATACTCATTGATGGTTACATCCTACAGAGGTAGTCTTCGTCAAATCAGGGAGGCACGCGCGCATGTCCGCGAACAACACTGCTGTCATCTTGGGAGGCGATAGTGTCCACGGCATACTCCTTAAGATGATGTAGGAGAAAGGGCAACCCTTCCGTCACCAAGAATGTTGTAATAAATATACTGGTTCATGTTCAAAGCAACCTCATAGCTGGGCGTAAGGTATGGTACGAAGAACACTTCCCAAAATATTACAGAACTGCCGCCAGCAGGAACTTTAAACTCTACATCCTCCAGGTTGAAAGTCCCATTGAGTCGTCGGTGTCCTTTACGTATTAAATAATATGAAAAAAGAGGCAAACTCGCATCTCGTTGGACCACACTAAACGCCTCCAGTTAGCTCTATTCAGTTTGCGTGATCTTTGCCACACTGAAGAGTTCCAGCTTTTTGTGCCGCTGAGAGCATTGGCTTGTGTATCAGAACATTGGCATTTCGCGAGATACCCTACTCCTAATGTCCATTGCATGCAACTCCCTTCGCAATGTTCGCCTGAGACGAACCTGCAGTCACTGACAGCTGCAATTCATGTCGGGTTTGGAACAGACTGTCACTGATGATGTGTTGCACTCGTCTCCGGACGCTGTCGGTTAGGATCTTTTATACGATCACAGTTCCCATGCAGCGGTATGTGGCTGCGTGTGATGCACCATTGCTTGTAGACGCAATGGACACCCCGCGCTGATACACCAAAAAATTTGGGCAACTTCATTCATGATGCTATAATGGATACGTCCAAACACAATAGCTCCTTTCCGCCTTTCTGTCAGGTCTCCACATTGAAACATCTTGCTTCACTAATTCCATACAACCGACTGGGATATACTTATCATTTCACTCCGTTGACTTACGTCAGAGGTGGTGTGCCACACTACTTCTTGGTAGCAATTCAGTATCATCTACAGCGCTCCAAAGCGAATAATTTGCTCATTAATGGGGTTGACTATTATACTGTCCGGTGAGCTTATAATGTTTACATTTTTATTATTGCTACATGTTCCTAACTGGAAAACACTAGGCAATAATGACAAAAAAACATTTACAGTTTTTTTCCTGTTTTGTCATGGTTCTATAATGTGATGTATGGACAAGTTTTCTTATGATACACTACCCGCATCACCGGGCCTGATTAAATTTCCGCTATTAGTGTATGGAGTCTCGTGTGATTCACCTGCAACGCACTTATCTTTATCGATCATCATTTTAGTGTTCTCATAATTTCCTGATGGTGGGATAGTTCGGTGTCAGAACGCCTTAAATTAGTAAGAAACACGCCAAAATACCAACACATGGTGATTGGGACACTGTTGAACACCGTTATCAATTTAAAGAAAATGTTCGATGCTCCTTTGATGAAAATGACTATTACATTTTTGGTCACAATGACTATCAAAACTTTCAGAAACATATACGGACAACAAACGTGGATCACCTACAGAAATGTTCCACAGTACTGGGCTGCTTTACGAAATAAGCAGATTAAAATCTCCGCCCACCCCTCCTTACTTCGATTTTTTTCGGTTTCTTCGATCAACTTCAACGACGACATAATCTGCGGTTAAGATGGTACACAATCTGTATCGACGTTGACGGGACCTTATATCCGGTCACAAACACGTTTGCGTTTTCCGTAAAACCTTTAACATAAGCTTGGCATCTTCGAAAATTTACAGAAGCATGTACTCAAGTTGTTCTCCACAATTTTTATATGTCAGTATTATACGTGAAAGTAGCCACGTTTTGCATGAAACATTTCACGTCAAGCTCTACGCTATTCTATTCAGCGTAAATTTATATAGGATGTGGATGGCCATATTAACGTTAAGATCAAAACTGCAGTGACAATGTGTTTTCTACACGTGCTATTAACATTATTCTTTGTTGACTGTCAGACTTAGCCACTGGTTCCTGTTACAATGGCTGAATTTCTCACTCTATGGGAACATCGACTGTGTAGACTGTATGGGCGAGAGCACCTCATCTCGGACCAGTAATGACGGAAGCGCTGCCCCCTTTCGCGGGTCACTCTGGATTCGGTCAAGCACACGCCACACGCGAGGGTGGGTGGATCGTTTCCATTTAGCTGCCGTCGACAGGGCCAATGCATTATTCTGCCGTTAATGGGTTCCTCCGACGATCGACCAGCTACATTTCCTGCTGTCCGGCGAAGCGACTCCTCAACATTGGCGAAAAGGCCTTCCACCCGCCCGTCGACATCCGATCTCCAGCGTCGTACAACATCGATGAGAGTCAACGTTAATACTAACTCATGTGCCATACTTCATCAGGTGTTGTCACTTCTAAATTTCAGATCATTAAACGACATCAAAATTCTTTTCTCTCTCTCTCTCTCTCTCTCTCTCTCTCTTTTTTTTTTTTTTAGAATGGAACACTTGTTCGTATTTGGCACGGTTGGGCCAGTCTTTCTTTTTTTTTACCGAGGAACATGCCGAGGGGTATTTGGAATGCCATAAAAAGTCCAGAGAAAACTACGAAGGAATTGTAGTGCCGAGAGTGGGAGTACTATCTTACTAGTTACCTCTCACTAGTCTACCGCTGGCTCGTGTTAAAACAGCTCCACTGCGTTACAAACTGGTCAGACGGAACAATGCTAACATGGAAAAAAAGAGTAGAATAGTGACGGTTCCAAAATTAAATGGATAAGTATATTTATAAAGTATATTTTCATATTACGGAAGCTTTATAGCAACATTGCCTGGGCGAAGTCTACATGTCTACTCTAAGAAGTTTTTATGTTCCTTCTGATGCCTTCATTAGCTCCAATATAATTTGTCATTGATAATATGCTTTCGTGCCCAGTCGGGTTTATGATTGCATTTTCATGCATAGCATTTCAACGGTCGAATCATTTACCTTCGTAATTACATCAGCGACGGTCCCAGATGAGCTGGACTCCAATTATCGTTTACAGCGTCTGGCGAAGATGACTACGTCTGTCGTTGAAACTTCATTTCATATTTCGAAATCATTTGAAATTTAAGGATGGAAACTACCGCAGTCCAGTGATCAGCAACTTTAAGCCAGCAGTTCTCCTCCACAATCTGTCGATGAAATACTCGTGAAGAAAAATTCTTCGATATCCAAATTAGAATAGTCTACCTTTGGGTCGATCATCATCGCACCACTGTCGGACAGCGACCTCTGTTACAGAGATGGGTCCCGCACACACCGATATTTTACAGCATATCTTTGTTATTTCATTTGTTTTCCAGAATATCCTTGCTTCTGTAGTTTCTCGAGTGTCTCCCCTATATTTCACCGACTGCAGTAGTCATGCTAATGTCACATTTCTCACAAACTGACTGCGAAAGATCTTCATACAACAGAACATTAAGTTTTAAAAAGTCAGGTCGTAATTAATACCTGCCTGAAGAACTTTCTCTCACGGCAGTATGAAGTTTTCTTAGCAAAATTTTCATACAAAACTTCGTTAGCGACATTCTATCTTTTTTGAATGTAAGGTACTTATTTCTAGACAGTTCTGTGGTATACCACCGACCATCCTTGACAAGCAGCCATGTTATGACAGGAAACTGTGCCCCTCTCATCAGATAGTGCACATAAACGAAGCTTTTGGATACGGGATGTCGTTATTCAAGTCCTTGATTTTTCTTTTACTTTCAGGGTACTGTTGAACTACTTGTTTTCGTTCTTCATAGCTCGTACAACGACATTACAACGACCTTGTCCTTTCTTACACATGATTGTCTCCGTGTCCCTCTGCGCTGTTAACTTCGGCGAGACTGACTCCCGTTATTAGAAACAACAGCAACCGGAAAATTTCATTCCAGTGCATTACGTGTCGTGTTTGCCACACTATAAGAGAATACAGTTAAGGTTCTGTCAGTGAGGTATGAAGAGAGAAAGAGAAAGAAAGAGAGAGAGAGAGAGAGAGAGAGAGAGAGAGAGAGAGTGTGAGTCATGCAGCCGCCGATACTGAAACAGTGTATCACTCTAGCGGTCACCGAGCGAGGTGGCGCAGTAGTTAGCACACTGGACTCGCATTCGGCAGGACGACGGTTCAATCCCGTCTCCAGCCATCCTGATTTAGGTTTTCCGTGATTTCCCTAAATCGTTTCAGGCAAATGCCGGGATGGTTCCTTTGAAAGGGCACGGCCGATTTCCTTCCCAATCCTTCCCTAACCCGAGCTTGTGCTCCGTCTCTAATGACCTCGTTGTCGACGGGACTTTAAACACTAACCACCACCACCACTCTAGCGATTACAAACGTTCTTATTATTGAATTGTGTGTTACTATTCGAAACACTGGCCCACTTTATGATTGACTTTCGTCTTCATTTTCTTTTTTTTCTATCATCTCTTGTGCTTTGAAGTCTACTTTCAGGTCAGATAGCATGTACAACCAACATGGCTAAGAGTACGGCAGTTATCTAAACACTACGATATAAGAGGAATACGTTACAAATAGATTAACTTCAGTTACATCTAATGAGTACCTGTCATGCTACATGAAATAAGTGAAAGAATACCACAAAACTTCTTTTTGCTACTGAAGCAAGGTTATCAGTAGGAAAGAAAAATTACAAATGCCTTTTCCACGTAGTTTCGCACCAAATGCAAAATACACTTTATAAAAGGTTTTGCCTGAATGTCTGGCAAGATACCAGTCACTGGTTACATTAAGAAAGTAACAGGAACAGTAGCAGTCAGTCATCGATCGCCATCATATTAAATATTCTCGTCACACAGTACGCACGATTTGTCCCCGAAGTCTGATATGATTTTTCTTGCGTTATCCTTGAGCACTCTTAGGTACTACGTCCTGGGTATATTGCTAAATATCCATATTCTCTACGACAGTTTGGAATCCGGCGTAAGGAACTAAGAACGACTCTTCTATTAGCGTGTCACGCCAATCACTGTTATAGAATGAAGCAGTGTACAATACACAAGATTTGTTTCAAATGCGGGAAAACCACAACAGACATATTTCAAATTATGAAGGTGAGATGACTGGGCTGACAACTGACTGGCGCAGACTATTGTGTACACGCTAAACCGTGAGCGACTACAGCCGCTGGAAGTCGTCGCAAGGAGTGGGCAAGAGTTCGCAAAATGTACGGGATCTGTTGCTGTTTAATGGCAGAACTCTACGGGGAGAGAAACGCGGCGTATAATTTGTTCCATATAAACGCATCTAATAACAAGAACTGGATTTCAGGCGAACACACCGGAGCAAATTTTATCCATACGGCAGAAGTGAAGCCCAATTTACTAACTTCCAGCATCGCTGGCAACGAACAGAACAGGGTTGCTTTAATTTACGAGCCATCGACAAAGCGCTCAGCCAACGAACAATTGTGTCCCAATAAACCAAAGCCAACGATAGTGGCAGTTGTGGAGTGGAAGGTCAAAACGATGCTCGCGTTCTTCGACTACACAGAGACTTGGTCTCTGAATAACACTGTTATTGTTACACCTACACCTATACTCCAAATATCACATTACAATATGTGGAAAAGGGTACCTCTCATACCCTCCTCCGGCCCCATTCATTTGCGAATAGTGCATCGGGTGAACGAAAGTCGGTAAGCCTCAGCAGCAGCTCTAATTTCTGTGATTTCCTCATAATGTTTATTTAGCGATATGTATGTGGAAGTATTCTGTTGCCAACCTCTTCTTGGATTGTACGCTCTCGGCATTTTAGCTGTAATCCACTTCGTGATGCACGAATCTCTTGTGGCGTCTACCACTGGGATCGTGAAGAATCGCGCCTATTTTGTTTGAAATTTTCAATTAATCCTACCTGCTGACCCTGACATCTGCCTCTCCTAGAGCTATCTACAACCCCAAAATAGTCCACCACATTTGGCCCGATCTTCAGAGGCGCCAGGCATGGTAATGCTCCGGCGCAGAGAAAGACGATCGTTGGCCCGTTTCTCGAACGAATTTAAACGATATTTATCCTACAATTTGGCACCATGAGACTACTTCTCCCAAAACTAAAGCATACTGCGAAGAAATCCTAACGTGGGTCTTTTACTACTTTTGGAAATGTACCTACCGACGACCTGAGAGAGATGCCAAAAGAGGCTTCTCTACTGTATTTCAGGAACTTCTCGGACGAAGCGTCTACTGACAGGTGGGATGCAGATGAGGAGGGTCACCATGCAGCAAACTGGACGAATAAAAGTTTTTGTACATCCACTGGGGATTTTTATTCACGTATTCTGGGTAGACTGTGCAGTAAATTATAAAATTGACATGTGTTCGGTAATTCAAGGCGTTCAAGGTGAAGGTTTGTAGACAGGTAGAAATGCACAATGGCGGCAGCGTGTATCGCCTAGACAAATCAAACGATGGCTGACTGCTGTCGATGCAGCGCACGTATCGACTGTCGGACAGCGTGGCCCCGCCGGGACAGCCCGGTAGCTCCCGTCCTGGCAATAACCCTATCTTCGTCAGAGCGCTTCCATAAATAAAACGCGCAAACGTGAACCCTGCGCGGAACAATACATCATCTTTCGGGTCAATCCCGTCCGCTTGGTTAATCGGAGGTCTGTCACAAGCGAGCACATTAATTTTGCGAACCGGCTGCTGAATATTGCAGCGCGCAAGTAAGGGGTACTCTACATGGCTATGTATTAGTAATAGAAAGAGCTGGATTTGTGTGACAAGATGACAAATAATAATAATAAAAATAATGAAATTGATGATACGTAATGACTGAGTGTACTCGGCCTTAAGGAAAATCACACGTATTCAGAATTTAGATCATCTTTTTAGAGGCAGTGTGTTTTTCGTGGTGGTGGCAGAGATGCGGGTGCTGAACATCATGGTTGCCAGCGCCATAAACGAATACTGTACGAGTTGATTTTAGATAAAATACACGGTAGTTGAGACAGTGTAGACAGAAAACGGTTTACCGTATGAGTACCCATCTTTATAGGAATGATGTTCAGACAGTGCGTTGCAAGAGTTGCGTTGTTAGTAGTGCTAGTGTCATGGCTTGCCACTAGGCACCGGTAATGGTACGACGGTGTAGGCCTGAAACAGAAGCATCAGTGTGCATTAGTTGCAGATAGTCAACATGGGTATGGACAAAGTGAGCGTGGCTTTACTCGCGAAGATATTTTACCAAAACAACAGCAATAATGCTGCTTTTTCTGAGCATCGACGCAATAGCGAAATACGGAGAGGTCCGCTTTACGCACCTACGTACAACAACACGATGTGGAAGTTCGAATTAACTGGAGATTTGGGAATTGCTCATGGGGGAGGTCGACGGCCAACTGCGCCACAAATTGTTGAAGAAGCCACTGTTGCCATGCCTGAGAATACTGGACGCAATGTGCGACCTTAAAGTAGTGCCACGACGGCTGAATATTCCATGGTCCACATCCCGCGTGAGATGTTTCGGCCACCAGCAGAGCAATCTCCAGTGCGGATACCAAGCTGTGGTGCTGTGCAGCTGGTCGTCACATTGAGCAACGTTTGTAACTTGGAACATACAACATATACACAGCCTTGAGAACTGCGGAACACAACAGAGTCCGAGCTCTTTTGTGGGAATACAAGACACGTTGAGATGAAGTACGCTAATGGACAGTGGACGCTACTAACGTGTGAAAAGCTGAGAATTTGGTTCGGACTGGAAACGTTTGAGGATGGCCGAGGCGGTCAACGCAACCGAAAGAGTTGAGCGGGAGATCCGGGTTCGAGTTCCGGTCCGGCACCAATTTTCGGCTTTCACCTTCTAATTGTTTCCATGCCCGATTGCGGCTGGCGTCGGCCTTTCCTCTGAAATGTTACCCTCACATACGGAAATTAAACTGTGTTTCTTTCAATTGTTTATTCGTTATCTCTCTTCCGCATGTCCTTACTAATGTTTCCACAATGTTCCATTGTCTTACGATCACCCGTTTTTCATAAGAGCCCTTCTCAAGTAGCATGCGTTTAATTAGGACCACCCTGTGCACATAAAATGCAGGCTTGCTACAAGACATAAATTATATTTGGTACCTCTCACTCTTTCTGTTATCAGCACACAGAGCCACTATTAAATGTACAAATCCGAAAACAGTCAATACTGTCGCCATCTTAGGACGTAGTATTACAATGAGATTACCATATCAGGAAAGCCACGGAGTCCAGGAATGTGGTTCAATGATAACTTTGAATGTAACTAGATAAGTCAACCATTCTCCTCGCGCAATAACACTTCCAGCCTAACAATTAGGTCCATTGCAGAGATCTGATTCATTTCCACAGTGGTGTAAATAAAGAGGGAACATGTACACAGGGTTTCATCAGAAGACGTTTCTAAGACGCATGGCAGGATGAATCTTGACAATGTAACTTGCAAAATTTGGTTGTTAAGCTAATTAACGAGGACATTCGCAGCAACCACGGAAGCCCATTTAGCTGTCACGGATGTGTGGAACCAAGTGACAATACTATCCCGGCGTCGAACAAAAATCCTAGTTCGATTTTCGGGGGTATCGTCGATCCAAAGCGGGCCATTGAAGATACTTTGAACAAGGTTGTCAGTAAAATGCGTCTCCATCTATTTGGAGTGTCGTGGATTGTTATGACATAAAAAACTACGACGTCCCTAAGATGTGTTTAACTTACAAGAAATACCACAGAATGGAAATTGACTAAAAAAGATATTTCTGTGTAAGTCTTAAACGTAATGAGTGAAAGAGAAATACATCGTTCCCAAATTTTGTCTGCATCAACGAGTCACAATGGCGAAGGACGTGTAAATTAGAAGTACATCCACGACCATGCTAGGCTTGTGCCCATGCACTTAAAGTTACCGACAGGTAGCATTGAAGAGCACAGATAACCCAGACCGGTCGTTATCCACGATATTTCTAGACTAATTAAAATCCGTAAGTTCTATGCATATCGGTTATTCTGTGTACAGCACGTCGCTCATTACGTTTCTAGTTTATTTTTCTTGATCAATACTTTAATCTAACGGTTGAAATAATTATTTGTAAAAATTAAAAACAAATTAGCGCGTCAGTAATGGACTGCGAAAGGGAAACAATACGCTGAAATTTTGAGTGCCTACAAAATGCAGAACGAAGTGCTTTTTGGTATTCCGGGTGTTTTATCCTACAATTTTTTTTACCATAACATGTTATGCAGATTATGTATTGTGTGAAACATTCTGAATGTAAAACATATCAAAATGTACCATGAGTCTGATTCCTTGTTGAATACAATTGGTTGGGAGAGCTAATTTAGAGATCTGGCAAAGCAAAATAAATGATCATTAGTCAGCACAGCACAGCACATAACAGCAGCGTTAAATTTTAAATCTTTGGATTATAATCACTTCAGTTTATACAGTCAAGCTACACGCGCAAACGAGCAGCTGCACGATCTGCCAAATGCGACTCTTATTCAGATTAGCACTTTCTTATCTACTAGATTAGTCCTATGGCGCTAATGCCTTCCGTGAAGTACTGGTAATTACTTGGCATCTTGGTGACAGATATTCCATTAAGAGCGGGGCGACCTACAACAAAAAGCAATCACCGGCTCGACTGCACTGGAAGAGCGATTATGAAAAGGACAAGAAATCGTCTCGCCAGTGTGGATTATGCAGCCCTTGATATGAACCTCACATTCATTACACCGAATGCCTATTTTTTTTATACAAATCAGAACGGCGTGTTCTTCAGTGAAGTAGCTCACCATCTCATGTAGTGGCAAGAACATTCTGTAATGAATTGTCCTCGACTGTCTGTTTCTGATCATATTTAGAAGAATGTTTACTACAGGTTAATGCTCTGCTCACGGTGATTCCAGAAGGAACTGAAAAACCACTCCCAGCATATAGTAAACAGAAATTGATAGGAATAGCTGATATAGTATCTTGCGGGTAAGAACGCTAGAATTCAATCAATTTCTGTTTCTTTTTAAAACAAGTAACACGTTAACTGTGACAAAAGTTAAAGAATTAATGATAAAACCAACTCTGTTATCCGGAGACCTAAGAGGCAAAGATGAATAATATATATGGTTTGTGTTAAGCGATAATTCATCTCTGACTGTAACTCTGAGAGATCTATTAGCTCCACGAGCGAGGCAGACAAGTCACAGCATCGCTGCAGTCTCTAGACAACGAAAGTAATATAGCGCGGTTAAGAACCCTGTTCAGTTTTGGTGGCAGTTAACGATCATCATAATCTACTGCATGAATGGGCTCTAAGGCCTACAGCAGAAAAACAAAAGTAAGCACACTACAAATGGAAAAAAACAGCATTTCATAAAAAAGTTATAAAATAACATTACAAAAAGCGCAATAAAAAAGGCGGTCAAAAAAGTCACCACAGAGGAGATATCTGCTGTAGATGGTAGTCCATCTTTCACCGCTGTCTGCTCCACTTGTTTAAGGATTGTTAATACTAGATGCTTCCATCGCGTCCATGGACGTGTTTTTTATCTGTCTGAAAATGGAGGACTCGATATGGGACGGATCCACCAGCTCGAAGGATGTGGCCAAATTACTATAGTCTCTTGGGCCCTAATATTAGGTCAACATGTGGCTTTCCAAACCGCTAATACAGGTCGTCTTTCGTTCTTCGTTCCCATTTACCTTACATCCGTCAGAATTATGGGCCTTCTTGTCCCGACATGACTCAATTTTGTCCCGATTTTGCAAAACACTGTTACGAACTTGGCTCGAGTACTGTAGAATGCCACCTGTTAGCGCAACATGTAATTGCAACCTTAGTTAGCTTTATTTATGTCAACAACTTTATGCGGACATGGTCGTCTCACTAACGACGTTGCATTCTGCGAATCCTGGATCGACGATGTAAGCACCGTCTAGATCTATCGTCATCATTCGAGAAAATACCAGCCTTTTCTAGTAGTACGTGGCTGAAACTATTTAAGCAGCGCCACGCGGAAGAATTTTACAGCTCCCATTTGAATAGCGATATGAGGAGGAGATTCTTTCTAAATATAATCCGAACAATGATAGCAAGTTAGTAATGTTTGACGTATTTACTGGGGTATATAGGGCATGAAGTGTACTTCGATGACTAAAGTGTTATTTGCGACTGTTTACCGTCCAATAAACTTATCTTACAACAGCTCACGAAAATACCTAAGGATGGAAAGAGAAAGTGTTACTTTTTGTATGGTTACACAAAAAGGATGGTCTTTTATCGAAAAAGGACGTACAGGTCAGGAAACGTTCAGTAAGATTCGTAGATGTTTCACCTCATTAATTTAACGGATCTAAGGTAGATGTGAGGCATCACATTTCTACGAAGAATCATACAAATAGATTCGCGGTAGCATCGACATCAAGGTTTATTTCTACCTTCATGATTAAAGATACCCACGAAATATTACTCGTTGCTGCTGCTGCTGCTGCTGCTGCAGAACTAACAACAGCTTATAAAGTTGTCAAGCGTCATTAATCGTTCAGTTCTCTTGACTGTACCGTAAAACTGAATCCGCGATGCATCCTGAGTCCAAAGTCACCGCAAAGCAGTTTACAGCCAGGACCAAAGCTACAGATATTGTTAAAAATATTCTCGCACCACACTCCGTGTCCCAAAGCATAAAACAATCGTGAGAAGTTTCATTTTACGGCACAGGCACCGACCCATCGAACCAGAAGACTGAAACGTTGTTTCCTTTAGTTGTTCAATACTTTAC
Source organism: Schistocerca cancellata (assembly GCF_023864275.1). Taxonomy (NCBI): domain Eukaryota; kingdom Metazoa; phylum Arthropoda; class Insecta; order Orthoptera; family Acrididae; genus Schistocerca; species Schistocerca cancellata. The sequence continues at coordinate 440,059,674 of NC_064631.1, forward strand.
TGAAACTGACGGAAACGAACACAAGCTGTTGAAATTTGATTCGCTGAATAACGAAACATCGGAGACAATGGAAAAGTTTTGTCTAGGCACTTTCAGGCAACCGCAAATTCTATTAGATAAACTAATCGCTTTTTGTGGAGAAAATACAAATACAAACATCCGAGGGTTTCATCGACACAGCCAGCGAAATGTGTTTCACCAAATTAAAGAAGAACTAGGAAAAAATGTAAAAGGAATTGGACGCACTGCCAATATTCTCCACAATAAAACATCAAACGCTGCGGAGTGATAACTGTCGACGGCGAAATGATCGTCATGAAAGCACTTAATTATTTTTCAGTATACACGGTAAAGACAGAGAAGCTGAAAGAGTTCTGTTTATACGTTGATATCAGTCATCAGACTCTTCTATCTCACTCAAACGCGAGATAGCTGTTGTTAATGCCCACAGTTGAAAGACTTCTTAAGCTTTGCATTCCATTAAAACAATTTTTTGACGCCGAAGACAGGCCACCTAAATTAATTTCAGCATTTGTCAATAGCTCCGTGAAATTTACTTCATGTTTCTGCTGTCAAACTTCCCATCCGACATGTGATTAGTGGAATAGAGCAGGTTGTTTCGAAACTTCCTAAGGATGCTGCCGAAGAGATTAGGTGTGACACATGCCGCATCTTGATTCAAGCTTCGCCTATGACGTCCAACTTTAACATCACCTCAGCTGAAAGAAATGCTCTATGAGAACTGAGAGAAGACCGAGACATCGCCGTCTTACCTGCTGACAAAGGAAATGCTACTGTGCTTCTCTCAGGCACAGAATGTAACAGTACGATATACAAACTGCTCGACGATCATACATGCAGTAAATTAAAAAATGATCCGACGGGTAGGATCCAGAGAAAGACTTTGGAACTCATCATCAGGAAGAGCTCGATTCCAGCGCAAGTTGCTAAACGTTTGCGTCAATAGGCTGTAGTTCTTCCTAGACTCTACGGCCTACCTAAGATCAATAAGAATGGGGTGCCTCTCCGTCCCATTGTAAGTAACATAGGAGCACCTATTTATTTTGTTGCCAAATATATGACATCAATATTAAGACCTCTCGTAGGCAAGTGCGACCATCATACTCAGAACTGTGAAGATTTCACAGGTCGCCTGAAAACTCTTAGATTGGAATCGTCGGATCTCTCAGTAAGTTTCGATGCTGTGTCTTTATTTACAAAGGTGCCCTTGCAGGACTCTTTGGAGCTCATTAGCAGCAAGTTTGAGGAGCACATAGTGGCATTATTTAAACACGTGCTTACTTCAACGTACTTCTTATTTCATGACCAATATTTTGAACAAGTACACGGTGTGGTGGTCAATTATTTTATGGAGGACTTTGAAGAAAAAACACTACAGTCAGCCACTCTCAAACCGTCTTGTTCTCTGCGGTATGTGGATAATACATTTGTGGTGTGGACACATGGACGTGTTACTCTACCTACGTTTTTTCAGCATCTGGATTCGCTCCATCCGAATATAAATTTCACAATGGAAGTGGGAAATGATGGTGCTTTACCTGTTCTTGATGTTTTGGTACGAAAGGAAGCAGATGGAACATTGAGACACCGCAATCCAACGCACACAGATCTATATCTGCAGGCCACAAGCTACCGCCATCCTGCACAATGCGGTAGTGCATTACGTACTTTAGTTCATACAGCACATGTGGTATCTGATCCTGAAAGCCTGTCAGTGAAATAAAACATTTGAAGACAGTGTTCTGACAAAACGATTATTCTGAGAGACAGATACGTAATATATTCAGGCCCAGGCGAATTGAATCTATGGAGCAGAATGAAGATACGAAGACATCCACCACTTTGGCCTTTTTGCCGTATTTTGGTGCCATGTCGTCAAGCGTCCTCGGAAGATATGGCATTAAGTGGTTTTTCAGCCATCTGCAAAACTGAGAAACATGTTGGGTTCGGTTAAGGACGATCTTGGCCTGAGGAAATGTGGTGTGTACAAGATTCCCTGTCAATGTGGGTCAGCATATACACGCAAGACATGTCGCACAGTACAAGAACGCTGCGATGAACATCAGCGTCATACACGCCTTCGTCAACCGGAGAAGTCGGCAATTGCAGAACACTGTCTGAATACAGGACATCGCATGATTTATGAAAAGACGGAAGTTTTATCCCCAGCATCATCCTTCTGGGACTGCGTCATTAAGGAAGCAATACATATCCGTACAGCCGATAATCTCATCTACAGGGATGCGGGATTCCAACTAAGCACAGCTTGGAACGCTGCATTGGCTGCTATTAATTCACGACGCGAAAAATCAAGATTTTTCTGCAAATCATTGGGCATGCGCGGTTTCCGCACTTAGCGCATTCTTCGCGCGCGTGTTCTAGAAACGGAGCGTCGACGTGAGGATACCGTCAGTCGTACCTAGCCACCAGCAAGGTCGAACCACCTGAAGATGTCAGACAGTTGCTGCGAGGAAACATTGTGGAATTTGCACAACGTGATCCGGCGGAAAACACATGAAGACTTTACAACATATCCGCCGGGAAAGCTTGAAGAGTCGCAAACTTTGTTCTGTTTGAAAAAATATACAAAGCGTGGACACCAATGAAGTCTCGATAATTGATATAAGAAATATATTAATCGACACTCAATGATGGCTGAATGAAAAGAAGACTACCGACTTTACTGGTATGCAAAAACGAAGATGAATTTGAACAAAATAAAAAATGAGAACACTAATAAAGAAATAATTAATCTGATTTCGAAATCTGAGGAAGAGACTATGGTTTTCTATATCGGAACATTTCATTACTTATTAAAAGAAATAGCCCGTTTCTCTATAAGTATCAAGTATTTGACTGGATGTCGCAATCTGAAACCTCGGACTGGGTGATGATTGAAAACTTGACTAAAAACTGTCTGAAGATTTCAGGCGACGACTGTTTTCAGGAATATACGTATCTGAATGGCTTTTTAGAAACTAAGCGTGAGTCAGAAAAATTCAGGTGTGAACACTCGGGGGATGAAAGGTGGAATTGCGTTCTTGCGCACAACGCCACTGTGGAACGACTATTTTCGCTAATGTCGGCCGTGGACTGATGAAAGAAATCCAACTGCTGCCAGGTACTGTGAAATAAATCTTACGGTGCCAGTTTAACTAAAAGTTTACTTGCATGGAGTTTTATAAATACGTAAAAGGGAAAAAAATAATTGCTGAAAAAGTTGAAATCTTCCTAATAATAAGGTGTACTAACTACTTCTGCCGCAACAAGTTCCATGTAATTGTGTTCTAAATAAAAAGTAATTATATTAAATAAATTTTTACTTCATTTCTACGCCCCCATCTCAGTGTCCCGACGAGGTCGCAGCTAGAATTAGCAACCTTACATATTATTGCAGACCTTTGGAACTGCTTTCCTCTCGACGCCAAAGGCAGCTTCTTCAGTTGTTGCTGATACCGCCCAGGTTTCATAACCATATAAAAATACCTGTCGTTCTGGTGTCACGTACAGCTGGATCTAGTTCTTCCGTGGTATCAGTGGTGAATTGAATACATTGTTCAGACTAAACGACATGTGATTAGCGTTATTTAAAGGTATGACAGTCAGCAACAATGAAAGGAAGAAGGGAGAGCTTGACGGCGTGATACAACGGTAATCTCCACAAACGGAGTGTGGAAGAAAACCGTAAAGAACGAACGAAATTAATATAAGCCAGCAGATAAAAGTAGAAGAATTGACTGAAAAACCGTTAGCAAATTCAAAGTGTAAATGCAGGCGCGAAGCAGAATGGACTGAACATGCGTGCCAGATTTGTCTGTGTATTACATAAAATTCAATAGAATTAAGTTTCAGATAAGCAAAGATAATTTATAATAGATGCAAAATACGAGCAACGGGATGAAAAAAGAAGAAAAGAGTGACAAACGTACAACTGGATGGTGAGAGAAAGTCTTCCAGCTGAACGATGCCGGACCTAATTTACAGATCGCGATGCCAATTTTTCAGAGGCGAGCACCAAGGTCGTCACAACTTTTCGTGGATAAAAATGATCGACTGTCGTTGTTTCATTGGGTGTAGATTGCGAATTGTGTGCTGATAACGGCTGGTGCCTTCCTTACTAGCGCGGGCTGAGATAGAGTGATTCTACTATAAGCGACAGTAAAACTTAGTCATTTAGTAACGGTCATTCGATTTGCAAAACAAATCCATTATGTCCAAAACATATAATAAAAGAGGAAAGTGCTTAAATGGTGAGAAGTATTTTCTAGTTATACCCATATGGGTATGGAACATGACAGAGGGCTGTCTTCTGGACGGAAAGGAATAAGCAGCAGTAAATGGTATATAAAAGCAACACAACGAATACCAATGCTATACGCTACTAAGACCGAATGCTAGTAACAGTTTTCTTTCGCTGTTAAAGATCGCTAGCAGACAACACCGTGTTTTGTGAGTACTTCTACAAAGCGGAGCTAAGGATTATGTGATTTTGTAGTCATTATTACTGACATGCTCGACGCATTAAACAACTGCTATCTAAAGTCGGTAGCAACAGAAATTCATTTAAAACCAGCCAATGCATTACGATCTCTGTCAATGAAGCTACTCCCATCAGCTATGTAGTCCAGAATCGTCTTACAGCGTGTAGTTTAAACACAAAAATTGTATCCACCAGTTGAAGGCATGTATGCTTTTCTATTGATTGAGAATTCCGGGGACGAACTAATTACGAAGTCATGGAACAGGATAAAGAATCACCCGGTGGCCATTATAAAAAGGAAAATATAAAAAGGAAAATACAAAAAGTTAATACCTGATCTGCCACTGTCTGAAATGTCAGATATATGAAAACTCATACAGAAATATTCACATTAAAGAAGACAGAGCGGAAATGGGTAACGCGTAACTACGACGGAAAGGAATCTCTGGGAAGTTTATTGAAGTTTATCTGCGTCATGAGTAGCACGTCCGCATTATTTTTAAGTGGTACTAAGAAGCGCAGGAAGTTACGTCGAAAGGATCTTTTATGATGTTCGTTCCAGTTTTGTAGAAGACAGTAGAGTAGCAATTACGAAGGAGGTCGTTAATAAAATAGTTGGGAGATACATAATTTGACGTTAATAAGGCTCTAGCTATACAACAATGTTTAGCTATCCCTATACTGAGAACTGGAGCTGACTTCACCGGCTAATTTGCATAGTAAAAGAGCAGAGAAAGGAAAACTGCAAAGGTAAGGGTTAGAGATGACTTCGTTAAGATGTCCACAGGATGTCGAAAATAGTAAATTTCTGAAAATTTGTGGCCTGCTAAGCTTTCAATAGATTGCTTGCTCAAAGCTTCTGCTGTGTAAAACTTCAGGCGTTACCGAAATAAGAGCTAGATATGAAAAAAAAAAAAAAAAAAAGTTTGGTAAATGCAAGTGCGAATAGGTACCCCAGGCGAGCACAAATTTTTTCACTTAGAAATTAAAATCAAAAGAACTATTGAAATTAAAATCAAAAGAACTATTGAAATGACGAGGACATAAAAACTTTGATTAGCGCAGACGAAAACAGATCGTTCAAGAGAAAAAGAAAGACGAGATAACACTGACTTGTGATAAATGTGGGATTTTCTGAATCAATGTATATACTTTTCCATTCGGCAGGTACTACTAGACACTGAGAATAAAAATAAAAATCGAAGATGGAATGTGTGGAAGATATGGAGTTAGAAATCTGTGGAGCCTTACTGATTCATAGCTCCTACCACTACATTTGATGCTGCAGAGAGAGAGAGAGAGAGAGAGAGAGAGAGAGAACGGTTTCACAGAGGTTCTAGCCAACAATAAATGAAACTATGAGAAATTCGTAGCGCGCGCGAGATTAAATCACACGACATTTACTTAGGCTGTTGTATGAATACCATGGTTCAAGGCTTCATCAGATTTCGCTTTATAATAATGTTGACTCCCTACATTGAATCCTGGAAACGCTTCACAGCGATCCACGATTACGAAATTCTGCTCGTCTCACTGTTCCTGTTCAGAAGGAATAAACTGTAATCAGCATGATCAGTGCTATACATGGTCTGCGTTGGGCTTGAAACATTCATTCCGCAAATAAAAAACTACTTATAAAATGCAGGACACACACCTTTCACATTTGTTTCCTCGTTTGTCTACCACGTGCGTTGCTATGGACTAAAACGAGGTTCAGCGATTTTTCCAGAACGTTCGTTTTTTCATACTGAGGCGGTAACGGAGTGTGGCCTACTCCAGCTGCATTTAACAAGCCAGGCATAATTGGTTGGCGTGTTACGAACCGAACCTACAGTTGAGCACCTCGTGCTAATATGAACCAGATGCCACTCAACTCTCGTTTGTAGCGGATACAACAGGGCACATGTACGAAGTATTAACACCATTTCATCAGCCACAATTCCGCATGGTTCACTTGCACGATTTCACAACTGAAATCTTACTCAGCAGCTAAACACCTCGGGAATTCAGATACAAAATGAGAAGCCACGGCAGTTAGCAAAGAAAATTCCACTCCACTATGGAAGTAGAGTGTCTGACGAATGGTTGACACTGACTCTTAGTTTACTGCTGTATGCGTCGTGGCACAAACGGGTTAGCTGTCTCTCTAATAAGTAAATAAAGTAACAGAAACCACCGACAATGTCAGAAAATAAAGGTACGGACATTAATCAGTGTCGCTGTATGCGTGAATTTAAAGGAATTACATCACGGAAGAATTCTTTCCCAACTAATTACCTCATTCATCCTTGGGCTGCTTGATATAAGTATAATAATAATAATAATAATAATAATAATAATAATAATAATAGAACTGTTTCGAAAAAATCACAGTACACAATCTTGAGGCAACTTATTAAACTAGTTGTATATACTGTACAACTAATTTTTACCAAAGAACAAATTTTGTGAAAATCGCAGTTTCGTATATAGACGGAACCGTGTTCCTAAATGAAGTTAACGGAGTCCTCGGAGAACCGGAGCTGAAAGGGCGCAAAAAATCATAAAAGGCGAATACCTAGACCCAATTACAAGAAAGGCATTAAAAAACAAATTCAACGTTTAAGTTTACAGTGAAGTAGAAAGACCCTCAGAAATGATAATATAAGAGGACGGGCTCGACTATGACCAACTCGAACCAATACATGCTTTATACGAAGATATTTGACTTTTATCGACACAATACATCGGTCCATCAAGCAACAAAGACGATCTCCAAACATTACGTTATTAATTCAGATGATACCTTCGACAGAGATCTAAACCTTAGAAACTTAAGTGATCAGCGACGTACATTGAGACAAAGTGTCAATACAAGAAGCGACGTCCACTGCGGGGAGAAGCGCGGAACACTCCGAGTTTTGAGCATAGAAGAAATGAAGCTTACTGCCAGCGCCAAGAAATCCTAACTTGGTCCCAGCCGGCCCTAACAAATAATAACCATACCGGAAAAAAATCTCCGCTGCCCCTCTCTCAAAGGAGACATGACGCGAAAACCATCTTCTGTAATGGCCTTAATCCAGAGAAGCCAAAAGTCCAGAAGTTCAGGAATACATACACAGATGAAGTCACTCAATGACGAGTGTATTCAGTGCACTGGTCCAGACGATTTTCGAAATGGTGCCCGAGTACTCTGCTAACCACGAAGTAGGCATGCAGCCCTGTGAACACAGCCGGCGTCCTCTAGAAAGATGGGAGTGAGCGTGGAAAGAAAAGAATCGTGAACACTTTGCAGCGAGAACGTTGAACTAAAAATCCTGTTTCATGTTCGTAGAAACCTGAATGAGTGAGCCCAAGTCACGATTCAAAAAACACTTCCAAAACATCACAGAACCATTTGCGGCCTCAACTATACGCTCCACGCACTGCGACTTACACTCCTCACTGGGTCGCCGGTGCATCATTTGGGGGAGGGGGAATTGCGACTCGTCGGACCACAATAAACGTCTTTAGTCAGCTGTTGTTTGGTCTTGTGAAAACTTGCAGCTTTGTTTGTTGTAAGACAATCGATTCCAATTGTCCATTGCATGAAGCTCCCTTCGCAGTATTCGCTTAGATACCGGCTGAGATGGACCCGTATTCACTGACAACTGCAGTTCCCGTCGGATTTGAAACCGACTGACTGACAAGGTGTAACAATCTTCTGCTGTTCCTATCGACTAGGCTCTCTTGCAATCACAGTTCTTACGCCGTGTGACATGCCTTCGATTGGTACTCCATTGCTTGCTCGGTCGCTGAACACCTTGCTGTCGTGCGCTCACACCAACATGCCCATCTATCCATCGATCTCTTACTGACACGTTCGACACATGGAACAAATCCGGCAACCTCCTCCAGAGTGTAGTCATTGGCACGTCAGTCATCATCTGTTACGTCTCTTAACGTCGACCCACCTTTTCCTGCTGATTCCTTACATCCAACTAGCACTTTCTACTTCACTGCAATAACTGACGTCAACTGTCCGGTGCCAAATCTACAGCATCTTTAGCGCTCCAAAGTAAACAGTGACTTATTTGTCCAATGCGAGGCAGTCAAATGAAAACGACACAGATGGAAGAAAGTAAGTAAACTGTTTGTTGTTTTAAAAGCAATCGCCATAGCTCATCTCATTTAAACCACTACGAGACGAGACGGACTTCATGGAAAAATGTTTGCGGTTGCTTACGGAGCCATGATTTTGCCCCAGGCGAGCACCTTTTCGTCCGAAGCAAATCAAATGGGGAGAGCGGGGTGGCGGGGAGGAGGGGCGGGGAGTCGTCCCATCTGTGACCACGTGATTTACTTATCACGTCTATGTGCTTCGGACGAATATGTGCAAGCGTGATTCCGTGGGCAACAGCAAAAAATTTTTGCATAAAGGCACTGACCGTCTTCTCTCAATGTGGCGATTCCTTTTGATAAACTTCTTACTTACATTTTTTTCATTTGTCTCGTTCTCAAGTGACACACACACACACACACACACACACACACACACACACACACACACACACACACACACACACACACACACACAGAGAGAGAGAGAGAGAGAGAGAGAGAGAGAGAGAGAGAGAGAGAGAGACAAACAAAAAAGGTCTGTTAACAACACTAATGTACTCAGGCACGAAAGGAAACTTTCACGAATTGGAAGATATGTGATGTTATTTCAATAATTAAAATATCGGGTCAAATTTACAATGACAGTGAACCTGGCAATATAAACTGACTCATCAGTACGCCACTGCACTCCCTCTGACCTGGATGCATGTGCTGATTCGATTGGGAAGGGTGTTAAAGCCGTTGTATCCTCTCCTGAGTCAAGTTGGCCCACAACTGATCCTTGATATCCCTGATACTGGCGCCGGGACAGCGATGACGTCTTAGCTGGTCCCATAACATGTCTTATCGGGGACAGATATAGGTACACTCGTATTGCTAGCCACGGGAGTACCTCAACATCACGAAGACTTCACAGAGAAGTGTGCCACGAGAGGACGAGCATTGTCCTGTTGAAAAATGGCACCACGATACTGTCGCGGGATAGGCGTCAGGATATCCGTGACGTACCGGTTGTGTAGTCAGAGTCTGCTCATCACTACTAGCCGTGATCTGAAGTCATAACGGAGGGCTCCCCATGCCATGACAACAAGAGAAACACCGCTGCGACTCTTCAAAATGTTGGAAGAATCGAACTTCTCCCCATATCGCCACAATATTCGCCGAAGAATGTCAGTCAGGATAATACAGAACCGTAATTAAACGCTCAAAACAATGTGGTGCCATTCACTAGCAGCCAATTCTTCCCTGTCAAGGCACCACTCCGGACGCATACATTTGTGTTTTGGTATTAACGGCAGCCAGCGCACTGGTTACTAATCCCGACCAATGGTGCTGGATGACACAGAATATTGCAGGGAGTCCGTTATTTGTTCTCGGATGGCAGGTGAAGAAGTGAAGGGGTTACGACGTACTTGAACCACAATACGAGATCCTCAAGTGTTGAAGTGGAACCTTGACAACTAGTATACCTGCCCTCGCGCTACCATGCAGTCTGCCAACGAGCCATTACCACTTCCGAATACCGCACCAATCGCATATTGCAGGAGCCAACAAAATGGAGACACACAATGTGGCTCCTCTCGAACTCTAACAGGTGCTGGTAGCGCTATCTCACAGGGATGTGCGGCATTTCTTGTGTCCTTCCAGTGATCACACAAAATCTGAGAACGTTCACGCCTCTTACATACCGAAAAAGGTCTGTTAACAACACTAATGTACTCAGGTGGTCGTTGTACCTGTAACTTTAATTATTTACCTCCCACTGATGCGAGTACGTGTACGAAGTTACACTGACATTCGACCGTGTCTTTGGGTACTTCACTTTTTCCCAGGCAGCATGACGTGCGTGGTGACGACGACCAATAGTCGTCGTCTTCACAGCGCACGTCATCGTGCGGCCGTCGTTCGTTAATTTACACCTTCATTACATTCATTAGCGTTTCAGTTTTTAGAGAGGATAATAATGAAAATTGCGAGCGCTGATAATGCGGGCAGGATTTAGCGAGTAATGAAGCAGCTGTCGGCGGCTCGGCGCTGCCGCCGGTGAACTGCGTGGATTAGCGGCTGCACCGGAAACTAACGACCTCCTCATGGGATGGCCGCGCGCCGCTTCCGGACCGACGAATTCCGGTCACCGCTGGACATTGGCACAAAGTTTAACGCTGAGGCTAAACACTCTGAGTAATGGCGCTACTTTGCATACGAATCGCATTTCGCGCATACCACAGCATCCGACAATTTAGAAATATTACCATCCTCGTTGCTGCCTCCGAGCGTTAATCGAGGTACGCCCAATGACACACTGCGTTAGCTTTGTTCCATGTGCTGGACCGTTTTATAACGCCCAACCGAATGCAAGCACATTAATCACGACGAACAATTGGAATAAGTAACTGACATACAATGTCGAAATAGGTGGCACACAATAAATGATTCGTTAGCAATCAAATGTCGAATATACATTAGAGTATAAAATCAATCTCTCTCTCTCTCTCTCTCTCTCTCTCTCTCTCTCTCTCTGTGTGTGTGTGTGTGTGTGTGTGTGTGTGTGTGTGTGTGTGTGTGTGTGTGTGTCGTTCGGACAATGGGGATGGGACGGGGGATTTTATGAAGGAGCTCAGAGCTCATTGCCTGCTTCCCCGGAAGCAGGGGTGCCGAAAGAGGCTATACTACGATATTTTTGTGACATTCCACACTAGAATTAGTGGAACAGTAGGCGCAGTACTATCGTACATTGTATCTGAATGATATGCAATAAGTCCCTAAACTGCCGGACCTGGTGTCTATTGTATTGCATTGCTAAAGGGCGTGCCACGGAACATTCCACTCTGTCAACTAACCTTCACCTCTTGATGATGTGAACGACACGTAGTCAGCATTGCATATCAAACTGTAGATCACCTTCGCTCGCTTGAATCACTGGTGTAGCTTAGAGATACGCACGTCACCAAAGACTTTAGGAGACCGTCGAGTATGCACTATGGGACTTAACATCTGAGGTCATTAGCCCTAGAACTTAGAACTACTCAAACCTAACTAACATAAGGACATCACACACATCCATGCCCGAGGCAGGATTCGAACCTGCGACCGTATCAGTCGCGCGGTTCCGGACTAAACCCGTTGAGTCAAACGGGATTACTACTACTACTACTACTACTACTACTATTTATTACAGCCCCTGAACTAAACCAGGCGCCCCAAGTCCACACGCAAACGAATTGGAGTGTTGGTATTGAACTACAAATCATACAGGATGTACAAAAATTTCGAATATGAAAGTTTCAATTCTATCAGGAATTAAACCCTAAACCGAATAGTGGCCCGTACTTTGGTGTAACACTAGATAAAACGTCGAACAAGAAAGAGCACACTGGATATATTCTAGTATAAGACGAATACGAAAAGATACTTAACGGCGGTGGAATCACCGGAGCTTTGTTACACCAATTTCTAGAAAACAGACGTGTAATGGACTGCCAAAGAAACAATGATCAACGTGACTGCTTAAGACAGAGACTAATATTAGGATTGGTGTGGAAATTACCTGACTGACCATGGCGTATCTACCGATATCTATTACACAGACTGAAAAGGAAACAACATTTGGTTTCAGCAAAAAACGGAATCTAAAATGCGGGGGACGATACAGTTAGTATGTTTCAGGCCTGATGACACGTGTGTCATGTAACGAGTTACGTGTATCAATTACAGACAATTCCTTCTAGCTTACAACACCCTTATAACAAGAACAACTCTCACTGAAAAGTACCGCGATATCGGGGTACTATCGCCAACAAAGTTTTAAAATTACATCAGCACAATCATGTACTCGTATTATTCAGTTTGAAATGCGTATGCTACACTTGTTACAAAGTTCCAAGATCGGCTGATTTAACATAATCACAATCGAGTAACAAACAAGGGAAGCCTTCGGAGCTCTAAAGCTACTGGTTTACGAGATGGTCGGAAAAAGGCCTTTAAGTAAATCAATAGCACTTAAATCTTTAGTGGCAGTAGCGTGGCGAACGACGGCAACTACGGCGCCTAAAGCAAACTGCCTCTGTGTCGTTACCTCCATTTGGAGGTGCCGTAAGACCTCAATAAACACTTCGCAATTTCTGATTTGGCGATGGAGAAAACACAATTCACTATAAATGGGCTTCGTTGTCGCGTAGGCGTAGTTACAGGGATTGACTTTTCTTTATTTACGGCTTGGAAACGATGTTAGCTGTGTCTAGTAGACATTGCATTACGAACATTGTGTATCTTCTGGAGACTTCAATAACGCCGATAACGTGAAATATACCAGGGCGTAACGGTTGATAAGCATATAGTCATCTTCGTTTCTAGGCGATCTCAGATGCCGCACTTGCTGTAACAGAATTTTGCTCAACCAGAACTGGCTGCAACATGTGGAGTTCTTGACAGTGTAGTTATTGCGTCTCTAACATTTCTCTGAATTTGTTACACAAATACAAACGGAATGCTAATATTTCAATCCTTACTAAAACTATCCTGCAATTACAAAATGAGAACTATTTATGTTTTGTGTTCAAGTATCGATTAGTAACAGTCCAACGAGCGCAGAGATATACGTATGTTTGCTAAGGCGAAATGAAATTAATGGCAGAAAATGAAACAGTGTAATTGAATTCTAAATGACCACATAAATGAAATGAGGTTGTTACAAAATTTATATAACCCTGTAAATACGGCAGCTTAGCACCTGAAGTCAACACTTCATTTCATACTTATCATAACGATCATAAATCGGCAAGTCTTAAACGAAAAAGTGAATTACACAGTGATCAATTACATTGGCGGCTCTTGCAAAGTTTTGCCAATGTGTTATAACAATACAAAAATAAGCTTGTGTCTCACTATACCGTCATGATAGGCGCGACTTAATATTGTTGTAATATTAGCTTTCCCTAATGCACCGAGATAAAATATATTGTTTATATGATAAGGATTTCTGCAATCTTTTTTAGTAATTAATATGTCCAGGATTCACAGCGTGCAGTGTTTCCAACTGTCGCTGTGTGTTTATCTTTTGTCTTTTGCTTGTGTTGTGTGTGGTTTGATCTTTCCATTTGGTGTGGGACTGACGATCAGTGTGCTATTGCTTACACTGGTTTGGTCATTAGCTGTTTTCTTTTCATTGAACGGCTCTTTGTATATGAAACGTTTCCTCTTTTTGTTGTAACTGTTCAGTCTAATAATTTTCATGTCTTGTTCCATACTGGATGGTATGTGTCCATGTTTTATCAGGTGTTCGGCAAAGGGAAAATGGCTTTTTTCACACTTCCAGCTTCTTATATGTTCTTAATACCTGCTTTTCAAATTCCTGTCTGTCATACTAATTCTCATTCCTGGAATTCTTACTGGTATAAACTTGCTGCTTGGTATTTTTTTTACCTGGTTTGTCTGTTGCTGATTATTATATGTACACTCATGTCCAGGAAAAACGGAACACTTTGAACGACTAGAGATACAACAATCATATTCACAGGAGGTGTAAATTAGTATGTTCCGCTGAAACGATTAGCATTTTAACCATACACAGGGTGTATAATAATTAATGCCGTAAACGTACACAGCTAAAAGTACACGATACTAGAAGCAAAAGAGTCTCGGCAAACAGAGTCGAAATTGCATAACGTAAGAGCTACGAGCAATTTTTCATCTTCGATACTGTGAAGCAAATCTGTTCTACTGCAAGCTCTTTGCTTTCCACATTTTGGGAAGTAGTGGTATGGAGCAAAACAAGAAAATAATGTACAGTAAACATGTGCTCTAAAATGCTTACCTTAAGAGCTACGAGCACGCGCTCGTCTTTGCTACTTGGAAACACACAACTCTTCTTTTATTTATTTATTGTTCCGTGGGACCAAATTAAGGAGAAGTCTCCATGGTCATGGAACGAGTCAATACATGAAATTATAACACGATATTAGAAACAGATAAAATGAAATATAAAAAAAACATATTCGGGTGACAAGTCGTAAGTTTAAATAAAGAAAATCGACATTGTTTAACACTGGAATTTGCTTAATTTTTTAGCTCTTCCAGGAGCTCCTCGACAGAATAGAAGGAGTGAGCCATGAGGAAACTCTTCAGTTTAGACTTAAAAGAGTTTGGGCTACTGCTAAGATTTTTGAGTTCTTGTGGTAGCTTATTGAAAATGGATGCAGCAGAATACTGCACTCCTTTCTGCACAAGAGTCGAGGAAGTGCATTCTACATGCAGATTTGATTTCTGCCTAGTATTAACTGAGTGAAAGCTGCTAACTCTTGGGAATAGGCTAATATTGCTAACAACAAACGACATTAAAGAAAATATATACTGTGAGGGCAATGTCATAATTCCCAGATTTTTGAATAGGGGTCGACAAGAGGTTCTCGAACTTACACCACATATAGCTCGAACAGCCCGTTTTTGAGCCAAAAATACCCTTTTTGAATCAGAAGAATTACCCCAAAAAATAATACCATACGACATAAGCGTATGAAAATATGCGGAGTAGACTACTTTTCGTGTTGAAGTGTCACTTATTTCAGATACTGTTCTAATGGTAAATAAAGCAGCATTTAGCTTCTGAACAAGATCCTGGACATGGGCTTTCCACAACAGCTTACTATCTATCCGAACGCCTAGGAATTTGAACTGTTTCTTGTTTAATTGTGAGTTAGAAACTGTAAAAACTGAGTCTTACTGTGATTTAGCATCAAATTATTTTCCACAAGCCACGAACTTATTTCATGAACTACATTATTTGTTACTGTTTCAATATTACAAACAATCAGCAAACAGAAATATTTTTGAATCACCTGTAATACTAGAAGGCATATCATTTATATAAATAAGAAACAGCAGTGGCCCCAGCACCGACCCTTGGGGAACGCCCCACTTAACAGTGCCCCATTGGGACTGAACATCACTACCACTCTCAAATATTGCGGAGAATTGCCCTCTGCTTCCTGTTCTTAAAATAAGAGGCGAACAATGAACAACTGCTTGTAACTTTTAAGGTATGCATTTTAGAATACGTTTACTGGACTTTTTTCTTGTTTTAGTCCATAGTACTACTTGCCTAAATGTGGAAATCAAAGAGCTTGCAGTAGAAGAGATTTGCTTCGCACTATCTAAGATGAAAAATTGCTCGTAGCTGTTAAGGTATGCATTTTCGATCCTATGTTTACTAAGACTTTTTTTGCTTCTAATAACGTGTACTTTCAACTTTATGCGTTTACGCCATTAACTATGATACACCCTGTAGGCCGGGGGGGGGGGGGGGATTCAAGGTCAACATAGATACTGCGGCGCATCTTCATCTATCGGTAAAATATACCAGCAGCTCTCGTTGTCTCTGAAAACCAAAGGTAATGGATCAGTGTGATTTGGGCAAACGTGCAAAATGTCTCGCGACGTATGCGCGAACCGTACCATCGAATCTGTGAGTTTGAAAGAGAGCACATTATTGGTATGAGATATTGTGATGCATCCACCTGGGAAATTGCTACTCGTGTGGGACGAGGTCTTTCGGAGTGCAACGGGTGTGTGTAGAATGGTTCATGAAAGGCCGTAGAACACGACGCCATGGGTCAGGTCGTACGACCCAAACCACTCCCCCACAGAAGATCGGCACCTCATCCGAATGTCATTGCAGGACAGATCTGCGTCTTCCTCGGCTCTGGTGCAATATTAGAACAATGTAACACACATCGTACATTATCAGCGGCGAGAGTCCGTCGCCGGTTATTACGGCATGGGTTACGAGCATGTAGTCCACTTCTCCGCCTACCTTTGACGAATGTGCATAAACGTGCCACACGGCGATAATGTATGGATCGACGTCAATGAGGACATGAATGGCGTCAGGTAGCGTTTTTCGGAAGAATCCAGATTCTGTTTGTTTGTAAATGATGGACGCATTTTGGTTCGTCGCTGACAACACCCCAGACGCCATTTTTCAGCAATACAATACCCGACCACATGTTGCTGCGCGACACTAACGCGTGCCTTCTTCGTGTCACAGGATGTCAGCCTATTGCCTTGGCCAGTCAGATCACCAGACTTGTCGCCAATCGAAAATGTGTGGGATATGGTGAGGCGACGGGTGCAAGGCTCTGATCAATGCAAACTACCACAGATGAACTTTGGAACAGGGCGAATGCAGCATGGATGGGTATACCACACGACGCCATTTGCGCCTATACGCTTCGATGTCATCACGCCTGGAATAAGTTATCAGAGCCCATGGCGGACCCTGTGCCTACTAGGCAAGAGGACACATGTTAAGGTGACTGAAATGCTTATCATTTCTGCAAAAAATTTGGAAATTTGTGGTAAGGTCTTATGGGACCAAACTGCAGAGGTCATCAGTCCCTAAGCCTACACACTACTTAATCTAACTTAAACTAATTTACACTATGGACAACACACACACCCATGCCCTAGGGAGGACTCTAACCTCTGACGGGGGGAGCCGCAAGGACCGTTTTTGTTTTTTTTTTTTTTTTGGTTTAAGGGCGCTCAACTACTGAGGTCATTAGCGCCCAGTCACAATTGTTAGAGCACATAGAATCTAGTAAAACTCAAGGGGGGGGGGGGGGGGGGGGGACACCAGAAAGTTCTTACAAAGATGCAGATAAAATAAATAAAAGAGTTAGATGTCTTTGGACAAGCCAGTCAAAGTAATGAAACGAAGAACACGGGCAGCTGCTCGAGCGTCATCAGCTAAAATATCCTGTAAAGTAGATGGCAGAGACAGAACAACACGAGATTGACTAAAACGGGGACACGACAATAAAACATGGCGCACTGTTAATGCATGACCACAAGGGCACTGCGGGGCTGGGTCACCGAAGAGCAGGTAGCGGTGGCTAAACCGGCAATGCCCAATCTGCAACCTGGTCAGAAGGATCTCTTCTCGCCAAGATGGTCGGGAGGAGGTTGTCCAAGCAGTTGGGAACGGTTTTCCTGCCCGGAGCTGGTTTCCTTGAAGTGATGACCAAGTATCCCACCACAACGACACAAGCCTCTGACAAACAACCCCACTAACGTCAGATGACGGGACACAATGGGAGGCTGGCCGAGGCAGGAGGACTTCAGCCTTGGGTGCAGCATCAGCAGCCTCATTCCCAGGCACTCCTACATGGCCGGGAACCCACAGAAAGCTGTCAGGAGTGCCACCATCAGAAAAACAATGGAGAGACTGCTGGATCCGTTGCACCAAGGGATGGACCGGATATGGCGCTCCAAGGCTCTGAAGAGCACAGAGTGAATCAGAGCAGAGTACATACGATGAATGGCGGTGGCAGCGGGCATACTGAACGGCCTGATGGAGAGCAAAAAGCTCGGCCGTAAAGCTGGAACACTGGTCGAGGAGCCGGTATTTAAAGGTGACGGCCCCGACGACAAAGGCACAGCCGACACCATCGTCAGTTTTAGAGCCATTAGTGTAAATAAAGGTGTGACTGGCAAGTCGCGCACGAAGTTCGACAAACCGTGAGCAATACACTGCAGCCGGAGTACCCTCCTTCGGGAGCGAGCTGAGGTCGAGATAAATATGAACCGGAGCCTGGAGCCAAGGTGGTGTCGGGCTCTTACCCTCTCTGAAGGTGGTAGGGAGGGCAAAATCCAATTGTCGAAGCAGGCGACGAAAGCGGACTCCAGGGGGCAGCAGGGCAGACACATACAACCCATACTGACGGTCGAGAGAATCGGCGAAGAAGGACTGATAAGAGGGGTGGTCGGGCATTGACAACAGCCGGCAGGCATACCGACAAAGCAGTACGTCGCACCGGTAGGTCAATGGTAATTCGGCAGCTTCAGCATAAAGACTCTTGACGGGACTAGTGTAGAATGCTCCGGTCGCAAGACGTAACCCCCTATGGTGGATGGAGTTGAGACGGCGTAAGAGTGATGGCCGAGCAGACGAGTAGACGAGGCTCCCATAATCCACCTTTGATCGGACTATGGACCGATACAAGCGAAGCAGGACAGTGCGATCCGCTCCACAAGATGAACCACTAAGAACTCTGAGGACATTAAGGAAACGTGTACAACGGGCAGCCAAATAAGAGACGTGCGGAGACCAACAAAGTTTCCTGTCCAGTGTGAGCCCTAGAAACTTAGTTGTTTCCACGAATGGGAGAACAACGGGACCGAGATGTAAGGAAGGCGGAATGAACGCTTTATATCGCCAAAAGTTGATGCAAACCGTCTTCTCTTCAGAGAACCGGAAGCCATTTGCCACACTCCATGAGTATAGGCTGTCTAGACAACGCTGAAGGCAGCGCTCCAGGAGGCATGTTCTCTGGGCACTGCAGTAGATCGCGAAGTCATCGACAAAAAGAGAGCCTGAGACATTAGGTGGAATGCAATCCATAATTGGATTGATCGCTATGGCAAAAAGGGCTACGCTCAAGACGGAGCCCGGAGGCACTCCGTTCTCCTGGAGGAAGACGTCGGACAATACGGAACCCACACGTACCCTAAACTTTCGATCCGTTAAAAAGGAATCAATAAAAAGGGGCAGGCGACCGCGTAGGCCCCACCTGTGCATAGTGCGGAGGATACCTCCTCTCCAACAGGTATCATAAGCCTTCTCCAAATCGAAGAACACGGCTACCGTTTGGCGCTTTCGCAAAAAGTTGTCCATGATGAATGTCGACAAGGCCACAAGGTGGTCAACAGCGGAGCGGCGGCGACGAAAGCCGCATTGGACATTGGTAAGTAGCCGTCGAGATTCAAGAATCCAAACTAACCGAGCGTTAACCACGCGCTCCATCACTTTACAGACACAGCTTGTAAGAGAAATGGGGCGGTAACTAGAAGGAAGGTGTCTATCCTTCCCGGGTTTGGGTATAGGAACAACGACGGCGTCACGCCAACGCATGGGCACCTGACCTTCGGTCCAGACGCGATTGTAGGTACGAAGGAGGAAGCTTTTGCCCGCCGGAGAAAGGTGTGCCAGCATCTGAACGTGAATGGCATCTGGCCCCGGAGCAGAGGACCGGGACAGTGCAAGTGCACGTTCGAGTTCCCGCATAGTAAAGGGGGCATTATAAGTTTCCAGATTCAGCGAGAGGAAGGAAGGTCGCCGAGCCTCTTCTGCCTCTTTCCTGGGAAGGAAGGCAGGGTGGTAATGGGCGGAGCTTGAAACCTCCGCGAAAAAGCGGCCGAAGGCGTTGGAGACATCCACAGGATCAACAAGGACCTCATTACCTGAAGTCAGGCCAAGTACCGAGGAGTGGGCCTTAATGCCCGACAGCCGGCGCAGGCCACCCCAGACGACAGAAGAGGGAGTATAACTGTTAAAGGAGCTGGTGAAAGAGGCCCAACAAGCTTTTTTGCTGTCTTTGATGACTCTACGGCATTGCGCTGGGAGTCGTTTGTATCCAATACAATTCGCCAACATAGGATGGCGGCGAAAGGTGAGTAAAGCAAGTCGTCGAGCAAGGACAGCGTCTCTACAAGCCTCATTCCACCAGGGGACGGATACGCGACGTGAAGAAGAGGTAGTATGAGGAATGGAACGTTCGGCAGCATTGATGATAACAGCCGTGAGGTATTCGACCTGACTGTCACAACTGAGAAAATCGTGGTCCGGAAAGGTCGCCAGGGAGGAGTAAAGTCCCCAGTCAGCTTTCGGTATGTTCCAGCTCGAGGGACGTGGGGATGGGTTGTGGTGCAGGAGACGAACGACGCAGGGGAAATGGTCGCTCGAATAGGTGGCAGAAAGGACATACCACTCGAGCCGACGGGCAAGAGTGGTAGAACAGATCGAGAGGTCCAAGTGGGAGTAGGTATGAGTAGAGTCCGAGAGGAAAGTCGGGGCGCCAGTATTGAGGCAGACAAGATTGAGATGGTTGAAGACATCCGCCAAGAGGGAGCCTCTGTGACAGGATCCAGGAGAGCCCCAAAGGGGATGATGGGCATTGAAGTCGCCAAACAATAAAAACGGCGGAGGAAGCTGAACAATCAGGTGCATCATGTCAGCCCGACTAACTGCGGATGACGATGGAGTGTAGACGGTACAAACAGAAAAAGTAAAGGCAGAAAGAGTAATACGGACAGCTATTGCTTGGAGTGGGGTGGCCAATGGGATGGGATGGTAATAGACATCGTCCCGAACGAGCAACATGACCCCACCATGAGCTGGAATACCGTCCACAGGGGTGAGGTCAGACCGCTCCGAGGTATAGTGGGTAAAAGCAATACGGTCAGTTGGGCGCAACTTGGTTTCCTGGAGACCAAGGACGAGCGGACAGTGCAGGCGGAGGACAGTTGTAATTCCTCCCGATTAGATCGAACACCTCTTATGTTCCAATGTAACAAAGCCATCGCTAAGCAGAAAAAAGAAGGAACAAAACGGGTGAAGAGCTGGTCACCTCGACGGCCGCGGAGGGCCAGGTTTCGAGGGAACAACGCTACAACCGGCGGGAGGCGGATCATGTTCCATCGAGTCGTCGCCAGCTGCGGCCGCTTTCCCGGGTTGCGTAGGAGGGGCAGCATCATTCGCCGATGAGAGGCCAGCTGAGCGCCTGGCAGCAGAGCGTCCCGGCGAAACTGAGGACGGCCGGGAGCAGCGACTCACGGATAGAGCGTCAGACGAAACGCGCCGGGGTGGGGAGGGGGATAAAGACTACTCCTTAGAGGCCTTCTTGGAAGTCCGATGAGGCACGGGGATGGTGGGCTGGACCCGAAGAAGGTCCTCACGCGCGGGGTCCGTTTTGGAACGCCGGACCTCGGAAGCCGGGATCCCGAACGTTTCCTCGATGGACGCCTGAGAAGAGGATCGCTTCTCAGGCGGCAGAGGGGGAGGAGGAGGAAGGGTGGCCCCCGGGGCAGAGGGGGCAGGGGCCGCGAGGGAGGAGGATTTGGAAGGGAGGGATTTGGGAGGCGGAGGCATAGACCCCGGATGGGGTGAGGAGGTGGAGGGGGGACAGGATAGGTTTGAAGATGCTGTGGAAGGAGTGGACACGACTGAGGCAAACGAAGTTGTCAACGTCACGGGATGGAGGTGGTCATACTTCTTCCTGGCCTCAGAATAAGAGAGACGATCCAAAGTTTTTAATTCTTGAATCTTCTTCTCCATCTGATACTCGGGGCAGTCTAAAGATCTAGGCGAGTGGATGCCAGGACAACTGACGCACCGAGGTGGTGGGGTGCATGTATGTTCCTCACGAAGAGGACGTCCACAATCGCCACAAAGGGGCTCAGCCTCACACCCTGACGACATGTGCCCAAAGCGCAAACACTGAAAGCAGCGCATAGGAGGCGGAACGTAAGGTCCCACCGGTAGCACATCAACTTTACCTTCTCCGGGAGAACGTCCCCCTCGAAGGCGAGGATAAAGGCCCCGGTGTCGATGCGACGGTCTTTGGGGCCGCGCTGGACTCGCCAGGCGAAATGCACGCGTCGGCGCTCCAGGTTGGCCCTGAGCTCCTCATCAGATTGCAGCAGGAGGTCCCGATGAAAAATAACCCCCTGTGTCCTATTCAGTGCCAGATGCGGGACAATGGACACTGGGATGTCCCCTAGTCGGTCGCACGCCTGGAGCGCCGCCGACTGTGTGGCGGATGTGGTCTTTATAAGAACGGACCCCAAACGCATTTTACTAAGAGCCTCGATTTCCCCGAAGATGTCCTCGATGTGTTGGACAAAGAACATGGGCTTGGAGGTGGCGAACGTCCCCCCATCGGTCCGAGAACAGACTAAATAGCAGGGGAAGTACTTCGCCCCAAGCCGGCGGGCCTGTCCTTCCTCCCAGGGAGTGGCCAAGGGGAAAGGGCAGGAGAACCAGAAACAGAGACAGTACCTGTCTTTTTAAAAGACTCGGCCGCAGATCGACCTGATACATGTTGACGTTTCATCTGCGAAACGTCCGCCCCGATACCACCCACTCCAACCAGGGGCTCTCCCCACGGGCGCCACCCAGCCTCAGCAAGGGCCACCTGGCAGGATGACCGTTGCCGGGATTCCTGATGCCCCAAGGAGACGGGCATCTACTCCTTGGCCGACGTGGGGAGGGTGCAGCTCAGGTATCGGCAGTACGATCCCTGTGTTGTCAGGGGGCTACAACCTAGAGGGTACATGACGACCCCACCACAATGGGCTGGCTACCGTGCTGGATTTCGGGTGCCATGGAGAGTCCATCATGATCGTAGGTGCAGATGGGGACGCACTATGGGCGGAACTTGTGCAACCCATCAGGCGTTTAGGCCCAATTTGAGGAATAATGGGTGTAGTTACAACGCCGTTACAATGCTGAGTGCCAAGGTCTTAGTGCACTGAAGACCAGTGATACACCACGTAAGGCGTCCTTCCCCAAAAGGCTAGTACTTCTGTAGAATTTTGAAAAAAAGGTCAAACCCCAAGGGGGACCATCACATGGAAGGCCGAAACGGTTGAAACTCCTTTTAGTCGCCTCTTACGACAGGCAGGAATACCTCGGGCCTATTCTTACCCCGGACCCGCAGGGGGGGCACGGACCGTGACAAGACCTCCGAGACCGTGCGGCTACCCCAAGCAGCTTATCATTTCTGCAGAACATACTAAAGTTGATGTCCTGTGAATATGAACGTCCTATCTCTAGTCGTTCAAGGGGTTTTATTTTTTTCTGAACAAGAAGTGTACAAGAAGGAACATGTCTTACAGGCTACTGAAGATCTTCATAAATAAAAGAAACGAAACATGTATGGCAAAAAACAAACTGCCTTTCTTTTGGTTGCAAAGACGGAAGATACTTCCGTGAATCACACTGCAAATCACTGCAGTTTGCAAGTTAGGCTGTCCCACACGATAGTTCAACGTACTCTGCACATTTTTTATTACGTTGTTTCAGAATAATGTGGACAATTAATAAAACCAGAGCTAGACAAGAGACGACGAGCATAGCCCACATACCACACCACATTCTTTGTAAGGGCGCAAAAGTAATTAAATGCGTATTAGCGGCTGAAAGACTTTAGATAAGTGTTTCACTTGAATGTCCATACACGCATGGCTGTAGTGTCTGAAGTACTACTTACGTAGAGGGAACAATAAAGCAAAAAATGTTTGTGTGTATCTACTTTTAAATGAATTTAACATTCAGTTGTCAAAAAAAGCTGTTAACCTCGTCACTAAATGATCGGTGTGGTCTAGTCAAATAGGCAGTGACAATTTGAACCATCATCGACCACTAGCAGGTTTCAATCTCTTTCCCAACATACAATTTTATTCTGTACTTAAGCTGTAGTTGGAAATTTCACCGTGACAGTAGGATAGATATGGTTGGATTGTTACTGAAGTCACTGATGTAGAAATTACATTTGAGATAGACAGGCTTTGAGAAGTCTGACAAGAAACTGTTACGAGGAAAACGGGGAAGGGGCGGATAAAAGTCTGTGCCACCAGTGCCAGCACACTATGTAGTAACTTTGAGTACGCTGGTTATCAGATTCTGCACGAGAGACCAGCTTTCACGATGTCTTCAAATATTGAGAACATGGAGTAATTTCACTCTTGATTTCTGGAGACAGGATATCGGAAACGTGCTTGACCACTATCATTTGGCTACGGGCAGAATAGTTTGGGTGTATTACTTCGCTTGGCCCGTCAGTGATCTGTCAGCCAGTTTTGTTTGCGGTTCTCAGTGCCTAACTGTTGTTCAGCCTAGAGTGTAGGAAGTGTATTAGAATATCACGTTGCGAATGTGTCATCAAACACTGCGCACTGGTTAGATCTGAGCAAGGATGGCTAAGGAAACACTGTCGTCACTCTTGGAGGTACAATATCACCACTCGCATTAAACTGTTAAAGGAAACCTTGATAAATGTAAATCACGGTGTATGGATGCGGGTGTTAACTGATGGCGAATACTAATTCGTTTTTGAGAACCTAGAGCACTTTGTACTCTTTTATACATTTAGTGCTGCATGTTAGGTACAATTTTGAAATATTGGATTTGCGTATCAAATCGAAGTTCTTCTTTACGAACTGGCTGCATGCTGGAGATGAAAAAATAGGTCTGCAACTTCTCTTACACCTGAAATAAATGGTTATAGCTCCGTCATAGGCTGCATCAATACAACTTATTTGTGACGGAGCTATAACCATTTATTTCAAAGTTGTTCTTACTGTTAAAGCCCTCTGTACACCTGTCCAAATTTAGATTTTCTGTGACTTCCCAGAATACTCTAGGCCAACGACGTCATGATTTGATAAGCAAGGACACGGCCTATTGATTTCTACGACGTTGTCTAACAGTAGCAAAGCGTTCGGTTTGTGAAAGCCTTAGAATGGAAATCATGTCCAGGTACTAGAAGCAATTCTAACTGCCTAATACAACAATTAATAATTTTTGGTGAATGACATTACATTAGGGAGTGGATTGAATATTTTAAAGATGATGATAGTTAATGACAGGGCGGCTACGCAAAGTATTTGATGTTTGGTAATGGGAGTACTCTTACGTATCATCCAATACGTTTGATATTCAATTTGGTACGAATGTATGGTCAAGCCATAGATAAAGACAGCCACAGCAAACA
The DNA here is from genome assembly GCF_023864275.1 of Schistocerca cancellata. Classification (NCBI taxonomy): domain Eukaryota; kingdom Metazoa; phylum Arthropoda; class Insecta; order Orthoptera; family Acrididae; genus Schistocerca; species Schistocerca cancellata. Next base: position 440,084,802 of record NC_064631.1, read on the forward strand.
GAACCACAGATCATATGTACGATGCAGAATCGGCACGAAGCAGTACACCCGTTATCTACAGAATATACTATCCGACGTATAACATTGACCTTAGCAATCAAATGTTATCGCGTGAACAGGTTACTTGCAATCCAACGCCACTACGAATATGTTCATTAATACCAGCTACCAACATAAAATAGCGAGGCTATATATAATCATCCATGTAAACACTAACTGCTGTTACAATACTACCGAAAACAGCATTTCGCGAACCGGATGAGGCACTAATTCACAGCAGAATATTTATTTATAAATCAGGGAAGCGTAAGTAAGACAGTCTGGAGCCGACAGTGAACAAGGCACAGAAATATACTCTGGATAAAATATATGTAGATTATTTGATAAAGTCTGCAGATGCCCTCCATGTTCAACGCAGACAATACTGCAAGTTGGGACCGAAATTACACAGTAACAACCGAAAATAGCGGTACCCCAACATTCTTGACGTTGATATGACCACGATTTGTGTTTCCTGTCGAGCGCCCGAAGCAACGTGGTGAAAACATCCCGTCATTGTTCCTGGAGCAAAGGACGCTCATGAGCAGCACAGTTACGTAGCTCCCTAAATATTGTGCAATATTTATTTTTGTAAGCACCGTTTCATACATTAGCTGTAACTAGGGCAAAGGCTGTGATATTACTTCCATTAAAGATTTTTTTGCAAGTGTACATTTTCTGCCGTTCCATGACATACTTCAATTAACAAATACAACGCCTCAATTCGGCATCAAACACTGTACAAAATGGATTAGTAGATCAAATAACACAGTGTATGTGGAGTAGTTATGTTTAGCATGATAACGTAGAGGTCTAACGATTATTTATACGTACATTGTGGTCACAGATTTTGCCGAATAATGCTTTGAAACATACTGAACTAGTAGAGAGCAAAACAAACAATAGTAACAATATGTATTCGTGCTTTACCTCTACACTCAATTTTCTATCCAAATTTACCCCCGAATCTGGAACATAAAAAGAAAAGCTTCGCGAACAACTGACTCCCTATGCCCTTGAAAGGGACATGTGGACAACAGCTGCAAAGCTTGTTTCGTGGTCACGCGAAACAAGGAAAGGCTGCTTGCGGAAACTGGTTCACGCAGCGCACTCGACGGCTCACTCAGATAGGTGGCTGTGTTGCTCAGACCCCTCCCTCTGTGGCGAAACAGTAATTATTCATCAGACGTCGTCCTTTTAGAGACGCAAGACGTACTTTTTCCAATTAAATTACGCCGATAACATTTTAGCAGCGCATCTGTGGAAGTTTTATTTAGCCGCCCGCCGCCACGAAGGCGACGACGACGACGAAGACGACGACCAACAGGAATACGCCCACAACCACAACATTACTCCATGTTACAGATCACTGAGAGCAAACGCAGGGCAATATCTGAAAGAATCGAACACGCTGGTGAAGTTTCGCAAGCATCTTATACCCCGCTACCTGAAAGTATGGAAGGGCTTTATATGAGACAGTTATAGAACCAAGTTTTTGAAGAAAACATGAAATTATTGTAACTGATTTAGCCCTGCTCTTTAAACATAAGGCTACTTTTATATACTTCAGTTGTCGTACAAAACCATTAGCTTCGTCAAGTAGGGTGCTGGAAATGAGACCCAACACAATTTGTAACAGAACACTGTAACATATCGCTATCGAAGTGCGATCAAAAATGTGTTGCGGGACTACTGCTGTAGGGAATTACTTCCAGTTCTTGTAAACCTGAGATAAAAAGTACTAAATCATAACAGACTTTCTGGAACATGATGTATTTGAGTATCGCAATAGGCTGCCCATTACAGGTAACAAAGTTCTTCCATCACTGGTAACAACAATCTTCTTTTGTAATGTCGGGGTAGAGCTAGTCAGTTACATTTCCCAACTGTCTCAGTACTTTCTAGAAACATCTGATCTTTTTGTAAAATTGCCATTGTAGTACTCAGCACACATTATCTTACTTTGGAAGGTCACTGTACGCTGGCTCAAACTCGCAAGCAGCTACGCACTATTGCCCAATTCTTAATAATTCTTTAGCCGGCCGGAGTGGCCGTGCGGTTCTAGGCGCTACAGTCTGGAGCCGAGCGACCGCTACGGTCGCAGGTTCGAATCCTGCCTCGGGCATGGATGTGTGTGATGTCCTTAGGTTAGTTAGGTTTAATTAGTTCTAAGTTCTAGGCGACTGATGACCTCAGAAGTTAAGTCGCATAGTGCTCAGAGCCATTTGAACCATTTAAAAATTCTTTTAATCAGCTGATATTCCTTGAGAACATGGAACAGAAGAAAAACTGTAGGGCATTATATATCTTCTAGAACCAGACGTTACTGTAACACGCAGAAAATATAGTCTTTTTTCTTTATTTTGAACGTTGTTGTGAAGGGTGTTAATTACTTAGGCATCTTCGAGCACGCACGCTAACAAACAAAGCAATCGTCAAGGTTCCTCATCCTAATAGTATTACATCATTTCCGTCACGATTTACACCGAAACTAAAATGATAGCGTTCTATCTCGATGCCATTAGTAAACGGGACAACTCCTGACTTTGGGAGATTGTGTTATGAGGTTTGCAGACCTTCCTAATAATCCCTTCGTCTAACAGTTCCGTTTCTCATACTCTGTTTTATCGGTGGTATTAGCTTCAACCACTTTAGCATACGATGTTAGTACAGTGTGCTACGCTCAACCCGCATAATTTGTTTATATGAAAAGTCATGGTCTTTTTTAAAGTTTTCTCCAGAGACAGAAGTTAGTAACGACGAGACGATGTTTTACAAATTAAGCTTCAGCTCAGATGTTTACTTTGAACAACTCCGTTTCGAATTTTTCTCTTAAAATTAACTTACACAAAATATTTAATACCCTTTCCAGGAAGAAAATTAATCTTCATTGAATATTTTTTGATTATCTCACATATTACATGTTTTAAAAATGTATAAATACAATATATGAAGCACAATCTTTCATTAATCCATTTTAATACACCAGTAATTTAACGCAAGCAAATCACATTGCGATACAGTACACTGTTTTGCCTCCATGACAAGAATGAATATATTTTTTTAAGCCAACTATTCAGGAAGAACAGAAATTGCCTCTGTGGGAAAATTGGCGATCTAAAATCTATTTGTAATATATACACCATCCCCTCAGTCTTTTCCCTGCGCCGGAGGTCATGTTGTTTCATAGTGATGTTTTCTGCTAGAATACTATCAGTGAGCAGTTGTATTGCTGATTTAGTTTTCTTCTTTCGTCTGATGGACGCCATATAAGAAGGACCCATTTCATATACTCGTATTAATAGTAAAATCAAGCTTTTTGGCGATGCAGTTTTCTATAATGAAGTACTATATGAGAAAAGCTACATAAATGTTACGTCACATCTTGATGAGATTTTAACGTTGTGCAGGGATTGGGAACCTGTCATAAATTTTCAGAAATATAAAATTTTGCACTTCACAAAACGAAAAAACGTAATAGCCTGTGACTATAATATCAGTGAGTCACTATTGGAATCGGCCAACTCATACAAATATCTCGGTGTCATTCTTCATAGGGATATGAAATAGAATGATCACATAGGTTCAGTAATGGGTGAAGCAGGTGATAGACTTCAGTTTATTGGTAGAATACTGGGAGAAAGCAATGAGTCTACAAAAAAGATTGCTTACAAATCACTCGTACGACCGGTTCTAGAACACTGTTCAAGTGTGTGAGACCCGTACCAGATAGGACTAACATGGGATATTGAACATATACTGAGAAGGGCAGCACGAATGGTCACAGGTTTGTCTAATCCGTGGGAGAGTTTGACAGAGATACTTAAGGAACAGAACTCTTTGAATACAGAGTAAGCCTATTAACAAAGTTTCAAGAACCAGTTTTAATGATTACTCTGCGGATATACTACAATCCCTAATGTATCAATCAAACAGGGATCGTGAGGATGGTATTAGAATAATTACTGCACGCACAGAGGCATTCAAGCAATCATTCTTTCCGCGCTCCATAAGTGAATGGAACAGGAAGAACCTAGTAACTGGTACAGTGGGACGTACCCTCTGTCATGCACCTCACAGTGGTCTCCATGGTATAGATGTAGATGTGGGTATATTTCGTAACGCTACTAAACCATATTACATTCCGAACAGTAACGTCAGTCGAATTCTTAATATGAATAGCCCTTTCGTATTTTTTTTTGTTTCAATCAAATCTCGCGTATTGTGTTTTAGAAAAAAAATTACAGATGAATCTCCGGCGTTTGCTTGACAACGACGCCATTTTCCTGGAGCAAAGCGAACACAATCTGGTGACACCGTGTCAAGATAAAAAGAAATGTTGCCATTTGGAAGACAGGGAATGAAGGTACAGGCGTACATAGGTAAAGGCAACTAATTAAGATGATATACAGGGTGAGCACGAAGTCCTGCCCTGATTATAACAATTTATTACAGAAAACCGTTTGACATAATAATGTACATCTGATGCCGTTACATAGGTTAGTGTCAGTAGTTTTTTTAACACCACTTACATTAGTAAACCTCAACGTGTGCTCCCTTGGTAACTTGGAGAATGTCGAGGCATTATTCCAGTTACCGCCAGGTGTTTCGTAACATGTGTTCTGTCACAGTACCCACAGCAGCTTGTATCCTAGCTTCGTCGACGTCAGCAACTGGTGTGACGAAGACTCTGTTCTTGATTTAGCCCCAGAAAAAAAAGTCAAGGGGCGTAATGTCTGGAGAGCGGGGTGGCCAGGGTGTTGGACCGTTCCTTCCAATCCACCGATCCGGACCTTACTCCCCTCTCCAGACATTAAGCCCCTTGACTTTTTTTTCTGGAGCTATATCAAGGACAGAGTCTTCGTCACACCAGTTGCTGATATTGACGAACTGAAGGCTAGGATACAAGCTGTTGTGGGTACTGTGACAGAACACATGTTACGAAACACCTGGCGGGAACTGAAATACAGCCTCGACATTCTCCGAGCGACCAAGGGAGCACACGTTGAGGTTTACTAACGTAAGTGGTGTTAAAATAACGTAAGTGGTGTTAAAAAAAGCTAGTAACACTAACCTATGTAATCAAATGTAACTCATTACGTCAAACGGTTATTCTGTTCCAAATTTTTATAATCAGGGCAAGACTTTGTGCTCGCCCTGTCTTATACTCTCGAGAAATCTTCGCCTCATCCTTTTTTTTTTCATTTATTAATTGTGATCGAGAACACAGATGTCAGTGGAAACGGTTATTTCTTAACTAAGTTAGCTGGGAGATTTGGCGGAACGAGTTGTTTTATCTTTCCCCTCATCCCGGAAATTGGTGAGCTCGCTCATACTTCCTTTTTGATGCCAGTCATTTGATGCTGTTTTATCTATCGTCAGCTTTAATTTCATCCATGAACTTCGGTCTCGATCGTCTTCTCTGTCTTCTGCTTTCCACCCATCGTGTGAGTAGTGAGATGAGATGAGTAGCGAAGTAGGTTGCTAAAAGCGTTTTTCCTCCTAGTCGTTATCTTTATGGTAGGCCCCTTGTCTCTCTTGCTCTCCTCAGCATTTCTTCGTTTAAGACTGTCAATGCACGATATCTTCAAATTCTGCTCCAAAACAAGACGTCGAAAGCTTGCAGTCTTTCCTTTGCCGCCTTCCTCAACATTAAGGTTTCTGCCCAATACAAGTGGTACTCACATTATAAAAACTCCTTCCTTGTTAAGATGTTACATCTACATTTATAATCCGCAACACACGGTGTGTGGCGAAGGGTAGTGTGTGTGCCAGCGTCACTTTCCTCTTTTCCTGTTCCAGAGGTGTATGGTTCCCGGGAAGAACGATTGCTGGTTTGGCGTCGTACCTCTCTAATTGTATCTTCGTGGTCTTGTCGCGAGATATATGTAAAGGGATGCAATATATTGGTTGACTCTTCTACGCCCTCGTCACGGTACCAGTAGGTAATAATGCGATGCAGAAAGTTTCCCTCGCAGCGTCTGCCAATGGAATACGCGGAGTATCTCCGCGACGCTTTCGCTCTTACAACTAAGGGCATTTCACACATAACTCACAGGTTGTTATTACTGTGGATTGTTTGATGCAACAACAATGAAAATTATGTCACATGCAGTTGGGAGCTTGAGAAAGGAGCATGTGTTTTTGTTTTTCGTTGTGTACTCTTAACATAAAATTGGGGAGAGGTACAAATGGACCCTGTAGAGGTGTCGCGTACGGTGACTCTTGAGGAGCAGAGGTCATACATCAAGATCGAAACTTTAGGCGGCAAAAATCAGACCAATTCACAGAGCGCTAAGTGAACTTTCTGGGATTTATAGTAGAACGTAGTACAGTTTCACGTTGTGTTAATTGTTCTCGTGGTGGTCGTATGAACAAAGCAATGCAAGAGCCGGAATGCCCAAAACGTAAACAGATGAACAAACTGCGAAACTTGGGGCAGATTCTCCTGAAGAAGATCGCAGTACGACTTGTGAGGAACGCTCTGAAGCCAAGGGAATTCTCCCAACAACAGTATTCCGTATACTGAAAAAATGATTTATGGACGAGAGAAATTTGTGCTGGTTGGGTCCCACACTGTCTGGCGGCTTAAGAGCAGCAGAATTCGTCTGGCAAACATTAAGCCTTTAACGGCTCCTGACGTGGTGTCACCTTAGCCATTTTTATTCTATTGCCATACGTAGTGTGTAACAATATTCTATAAACCTGAAATTTTTATATTGTGCCATAGCTGTTGGGTAGGCCTACATTTCGGCAAAATCGCTGGTAACTAAAATGAATGGGGCATTCCAACACCAATGTATTAATTATTCTGTGTCTTTTTACGGCTAATATTGTAGAATTACGAACTGTAGTCGATTTCTAACCGCAACGATGCTTCATGCTTATGAGTAGTTTTACTACCGGCAAAACAGAGTATTTTGGAACATCGATAACGGGATACGAAAGGTATTAAGACCAATAAACAAAGGCACTTCCCATTCCACACACCACTACATACCGCTATAAATTAAAGCTTTAACTGAATGACCTGAAACAACATAGCAACAGGAAGCAATGGATTTCTTGTGTGTGTGTGTGTGTGTGTGTGTGTGTGTGTGTGTGTGTGTGTGTGTGTGTGTTTATTCGCGGGTACAAAAACCACTGCCCGTATTAATATAAAGATCACTGAGATGACCACCATTGAATGATATTAGAGCATCATTGCTACACTTTGAAGACAAAATTTTTTTTGGTATCCGAGTCTACATAGAAGTCAGTTTGGACAGACAACGTCTGTAGCTTAGCACTTTATAAGGGTGAAAGCTGGTGTCCTAGCATTTTACTCCTGGAGTCCTGCTTCTTTCTTTCGTATAAATTTGTGGTCTGGTCGCGTGTTTATGACCGTGATCAACAATGTTTTTTAATATGGCTACTATGTTCTACATACTACAGCTATTAAGGGCGTCTAATTCTGCCGAAACCAGTCATTAAAAAAAATACGTAAGTGGATTGTGTTTGTGCATAAAACAGACTAAACAATATTCGCCACATTCATTTGTGTTCTAAAATACGATCATCACACGACGACTTGTGCTGTGTGAACGAACTGCATAAAATATACTTTTTCTGAAGGTTTATGTTATTCTAGAAATTGTGAATGACTTACAGCAATCCCACTTACGAGAGAATGTCACTACCATGACTTCCAAACAATAACAAACTCACGACTTCGAGCGGGAGATCACTTTCAAATGGTTCTGAGCACTATGGCACTTAACTTCTGAGGTCATCAGGCCCCTATAACTTAGAACTACTTAAATCCAACTAACCTAAGGACATCACACACATCCATGCCCGAGGCAGGATTCGAATCTGCGACCGTAGCGGTCGCGCGGTTCCAGACTGTAGCGCCTAGAACCGCTCGGCCACCACGACCGGCTAGATCACTTTCAAAAGCTAATAGCGCATATAACATAGTCATGATTGGTGACAGAGGTAGCAACTGCTAAGAACAAGGCTACCTTCAAGGAATAGTGAAACCCACGATTCTAATTTTCTTTGTAATTTGTGTCAATTTGTATCACCCTAAGTCATAATTGAAGACACGTTTTCCTTGCTCGTAATTAAAAACGCACAACGAAAATATTAATATACGTTCCTTGACAAATGATACGTTAGACGATTCACGAAGAAATGGAGAACTAAACCATGTCTCTCTATTTCTGACGTCCCAGTTCGCCTTAAGCGAACAAACAGCATCTTTAAGGGAACACATTTTCTGAGAGCGAATGATAGTGCCCCGTAAAAGGTGGAGGATTATGACGAGTTCCTCCTTTGCTGCAATAACAACTTACAGTACTCAATAAGACATGGTTATTGGAAATTTTTTTCGACGTGCAATGTCGTCCACAAAATACACGTATTTAACAAAACAACTGCTGTTCACGGTTTCCTTCGAGATACCTACAATCTCTCATATTCTGAAGACCAAGAACTAGACTCTGAGCTAGAACAGGTACGGAACAATATTTTTAAAGTCCGAGATGGTGATGTGGTGTCACCGCCAGACACCACACTTGCTAGGTGGTAGCTTAAATCGGCCGCGGTCCATTAGTACATGTCGGACCCGCGTGTCGCCACTGTCAGTACTTGCAGACCTAGCGCCACCACATGGCAGGTCTAGAAAGGCGTACTAGCACTCGCCCCAGTTGTACGGACGACATTGCTAGCGACTAGACGTATGAAGCCTTCCTCTCATTTGCCGAGAGACAGTTAGAATAGCCTTCAGCTAAGTCCATAGCTACGACCTAGCAAGGCGCAGTTAACCATATCTGGAGAGAGTCTTACTTGTATTCACCATAGAGATGTACCACACAAGAGAATAAAGTTAAGTATATGAGACGCTCCGTTCTTTTCTTTATAGCATTTATGAAGTATCCTGTTTCAGACTTCACGATATTCTGGGGGAGCTGATAGCGTGCCTATTCGGCCCTTCTAAATAACACTGTGTCGGCACTTCTGTCGACACATAACAGGTGAGGTAACTTACTAAAAAACGTCGTATGGGAAATTAACTGGGCCGTTTAAAATAAAATTAGTAACAAAACACTAATTTAACTAGTACCTCTTTACTGTGTGGACGTCCTCGTAGTTGCATTCGGGCGGCGAATGCGAATATTTCTGCCACCTACTAACAAAGATCTTGGTGCTTTCTGCGCATACTACCCGTTTTACAAAACTAGCACTGCAGCTGAATAGTAAGTCTGAGCCATGTTACACAGCACACGAAGACCCTAATTTTGACCAAGAATAGGGATTCGATATGTATATGAAAAATTACAACTACAGCAATTAGAGTGAGGAACCCTCCTGGTTAACAGATGTTGTAAACATCTTCATGAAAGTTTCAGGAAGTGGGATGTTATAGTATCCATCCGGCACTTTTGATTTGGGCTTCCCGTATTCGCCCTAAATGGACTGAAGCGAATGGGGGACGGTTAATGATCGACTTAGTGCTCTATATTTGACCAATCCGAGCTTATTGTGTGTACTATCGAAAACATCGTCGAGGGGACGTTATAACCTGAACTTCCTTTTATCCTCTCCTCTAGGTAATATGCATATCTTCCATTCGTTGTTTCAAGAAAAATCGCAACTTTCCTTTCTCACCACGACAGACGAATCAACTTTGTCTCACAGCCAGTCAGTAGCAATCACTCAATGCGTACGGAGCGCCTAGCTATTCAGATTTATTTGTACTGTAACACTGCTTTTGGTCCTGAATCGCCTTTGTTACACGGAAGGAACGTACTGAAGAGCGCGTTAAATGCATCCGCTAGCTTACGTATATTTACGTATTTTCACTGGTAAGGAAACACAGTCAGAATTCAAATACAGGGTGCGAAGAAATCGAACAGCTGGCAAGTACATTACAGAGCTTCGGCGCTTGGTTCCCCTTTATATGCTCGTAAAACGGTCGTTCGCTCTTCATGGCTTGCGTATGCACTTCATTAACACACAACGCCCCCCAGCGCCTGCTGAATCAGAGTTGGTTAGCCACTCGAACGCTCGCATCAGAAGGTAACTCATGAAGTTATTCACGAACAAATCAACATGCTTTTATCATATACATTGCTTCTGCGTGTTTCAATCTTTTGACTGTCAATAAATTGTTCGTTGCTTTACCTTTTCTCACCAATCAGCGCTGCTCTGGCGTAATATTCATGGAACTCGAACGAGCAGCAAATTTACAAAAGCAACCAGACAAAGAATTTCACGCTGGCGATAGGTGATTCTAATGATGATGGCCTCCTAATACGTTTACTGTCTTAAACAATAAATGCAAGCAAAAGTTTGACGTTTCGTTCACATAGAATGTACAAAACAGTGAATCTCGGGCAAATATTCGTTGTCAATACCAGTCAAAAATCAAGAGCAAATAGCAGGTGAGTAAGTACCAGCAAGAGCAGTGCGAAATGACTCCACCTCTGGAGGGACAAAAACGATTTCAGAGAATATCAATGAGCCCAGAAGCTGGAACACCACCCGACGGAAAATTGTCTGATAATATTCAAAGTGGTGATCAGGGGGTATATTATGGAATTCAACAGAAATATACGGAAGAGAGACCATATTCCGTAAAGATGAACGAAAACTTGGAAAATATAACAGCAGTGCACTCTTTAATGAATCCAGTTATTAAGATCGCAATATTTATCACAAAAAGGGATACGTTATCTACGGATACAAGCGACGAAAGCTAAGCTTTGTTGACTAAGTTACTTACACTGACGAATGATGTCTAACTCGTCAATCGGAGTAACACGAATTACTGGGTCGTTCCCATTTCCTATCTAAAACACATCAAGATGATAAACAGAAGCAACAACTTATTTTCATGACCACAAGTTAGCAAAAACCAACGGCTGCAGGCTGCAAATCGGCACATCCAGGGAAGTGCATCACACAAGAAGAGGGACTAATTAGTTCCGAAACATATTGCTAGTGCCATGTAGATCCCTGTTGAAACAGGAGTCATGTAAAAGACAAACTATCGTATGTAGAGTGTACCTTTCAAAAAGAAATTATTCAAGGAGGATTAGCACCAGCAGCAGCCTGTAGTAGTAGCTTGCATATCACACATACAAAGTGTGCTGAACCGAAACAAAATAAAAACAAGAATATATATACTACGATAACAATAAAGATTATACTACCACGCCAGAGGTCATTATGATACACAGACAAATAAATGATCAAATTTTAACCATACAGCATCATCGGATCTGCTGCCAATTGTAGCTGTCAAAACTACAACAGTAAATACCATCGATAAAAGACCTAAGCTGACATTTCGTAACAACAGCAATCATAAGTAAACTAAATGATTAACAAAATTAGGCTACAACTGAAACTGCTTATGCAGCAATAAGATTATAAGACAATGACAAAACCACAGTGTAACATGGATGTAACTACCAAAACACAATCTCACAAAATTATTATTAGTTATAATTTTGCATCTGTTAACAAAGCGTATTTGCCTGCAGATAGCCTGAAGATGGTCACAGAGCTGATATAATAAGCCTATTGTTACTGTATAATCTACATCAATTACAGTAGCATTTTGGTCCAGTACTACTATTATTACAATATCATTACGTGATAGGATGTTCTTTTTACTTTACTGTCAGAATTAATCTGCATGATCACAAACTCTCCTGCACTTAATTCGGGATCTACTTGAAATTAAAATATGGATGATTTGACCGCAGTCTGAACCTACTCTTCCTGAACGTGAGTCCAAGATCTTAACCACTTTTCCACCTCCTCTTGAGAGAGAATACTGACTGGGAAGATATAGTGTAACAAATGGAAATAATATCACTCACTGGCTTTCTTGATTACGTCTCAAATTACCGAACAAAATATGGGCGATCTGTCCTTTGTAATCTTTAGATTTGTTTAGTCAGCGGTTCAAACATACGAAAAATAGCGAGGCGATTTGGTTTGGATTCCATTGTTAACAATAGGCAAGCGAAAAAGTGCGTATGATACATGACCACGGGAAAAGTGCACTGTTGATGATTTAGAGCCTTCAACAGCCAAATTATCTGCGTTCCTACTGCATACCAAAATACGCATCTCATGATCAAAACGATGTCTTTTCTTAGAAGCGAAAGTTCTTCAACGATTCCCGAGTAACACATATTAGCTAGTTTCTTCTGAATATCTAGTTATGTCAACATAAACATGTGGTTCTTCACTGACAAACTCAACTGATGAGTTACCTCGTAACGTACAGGGTGTACATAAAGTCCTGGAACACTTTCAGTTATCTGTTGCACAAGAACTAAACATTGTACAGATGGCATACATATTGCATTTTGAAGAGAAACTCTGAAGGGTTTTTTGTTTTTTAGAAATATTCGATGTGAGAATCGTGAATGATCCGGCAGACGTCAATACGGTAATCGAATTCTTGGCATGCCCGTCCCAGCATGACATCGTCGAATGTGGCAGTCGCTTCCCGTATTCTCTCCCGGAGCTCTGCTACATCACGTGGTAAAGGCGGTGCATACACCAGATCTTAAATATGGCCCCACATAAAAAAAGTCACACGGAGTGAGATCTGGTGATCGGGGAGGCCATTTCATTTGTTTCTGTCGAATTCCAACACACACAAAACTCGCTCTGCACCTGAATTCGCCACGTTTGCGACTAGCGCTGACTATCGGAGAATTACCAAACTAACCTGTGGCGTTGCACACGAAATAAATAAATAAATCTGTCAGGGTTTCTCTTCAAAATGACATATGTATGATATCTGTACAAGGTTTGGTTCTTGTGCAATAAATAATTGAAAGTGTTTCCCGGACTTTATGTACACCCTGTATTACGATCCACCAATCTTTTGGAACAAAGTCCTTATGGCAAACGGATGTATGAGATGATAGTCAGCTCACATGTTCGTAGTTGAAGATATAACTGTTCCTGACTTAAGATGCTACTTGCTGGACACAGACCCTGCTCATCGCTCTACATTAATTATTTTTTGGAGCTGTGATTTTTTCTGCCAGTGTGGTATGTCACAAGCTTCACATATTGGTGAGTCGTCCTGCCGTGGGAAAAAAATCTTATCTACGAATAGTATCCCACTTTTAACCTGGTGAGGATCACTTCTTTCTGTCAGTATGGCTGGCATGTAGTTCACCTCGCCTCGGTAGTCTATTTGATTAACCACAATTTGTAGTTTATTACAGCCAAAGGGTACGGTACCCCAGATAAAAGGTAACGTATAATTACTGAAAAGTCATCAGAGATAGGCAAGAGTAGACCCAGTCTAACTGGAGCACTCAGTGTAAACTGCTATGGTGGGCAAACTAATCTACCTGATGGTCGCACTGCTTTTCAAAGACCCGTAATGGAAAGAATGCAAATATAAATACTACCGTTACTCGATAAAGTGAACCGTAGACACAGCGTAGCAGAAACTGACTTGGTCAGTGACTAGATAGAGTCACGTTCCTGCTCAGAGTAGTGCGCCTTGTTACCTGGCAGTGCAGAAGAAAAAACACCGTCCGAATAACCCATGACGGCCCAACCGGACGCAGTGTCATCCTCAGCCCTTTGACGTCAACGGACGCGGATACGGATCGGCATGTGGTTAGCACACCGTTCTTCCAACCGTTGGAAATTTTCGTGACCGGTGCCGCTACTTCTCAGCCAAGAAGCTCTTGAATTGGCCTCATGGGCTGTGTGCACCCCGTTTGCCAACAGCACTCGGCAGATCCGGACGGTGACCCATCCAAGTGCTAGCCAAGCCTGACCGCTCGTAACTTACGAGATCTGCCAGGAACCGGTGTTACCGTCGACGAAATGCCACGACGCGACGGCTTCCTGTAACGTCATTCAATATACTGACGATGAGACGGAATAAGGGGCGACAGTGCTGACACAAAAGTTGAAGCACCGTGCAATTAAAATTTGAAGTTCAATAAGTCGATGGCGCACACATTAGTTGAGGACAGAACGCTGATACGGGGAGTGAGATTCAAGAATCTGCTCAAAGAAGGAAAATCGTATTGACGAAAAGGATAACTTTATTAATTATTAGGAAGCGATTTCTGCTATATTATGAACGGTGCAAAGAATGGAAGTAGTAACATTAGAACGAGCACATAGGCTCAGTTGAATGTAAAGCAGGTGGCGAACTTCAGTTCACTGGTCGAACAATGGTGTAATGGAATCCGTCTATGGAGGGGTAGGTTACCAAACACTCATGTGATCCATCCTAGACTATTGCTCAAGTGTGTGGGGCCTGTACCACATAGGATTAAATGGGAATACTGAACGTCTAGAGAAATGGACTGCAAGAATGGGCATTGATGTGTCTGACCCGTGGAAGAGAGTGACAAAGACGCTGAAATAACTGAACTGACTTACGCTTGAAGACAGACGCTAACTATTCCGTGAAAGTCTACTTTTAAAGTTTCAAGAACCTGCTTTAAATTATGACTGTAGGAATGTATTGCAATCCTCTTCGCATCGCTTCCGTAGGGGTCGCTAGTACAGGATTAGATTTACTACGGAGACGTTTAAACAGTCTTCCTTCTAGCGTTCCATACGTGAACGGAACGGGTAGAATGGGGCTGCTTATTTTGGATGTGCGGCGCTCAACGGCATAAGATTTTCAGCGCTCTTACGAAGAGTCAGCATGGCATTCTCTTGGGGAGGGGGACACACATGAATATTGTCTCCAAAGCGAGGTTGTTTAAAATGCACTGATGTTTACCTCCCTTCCCCAGCACTTTAAGAAAGAGGCCCGGAAGTTCACAAAATTTCCAAACCCGTGTAACGCTTGTCTCAGTGTCGTCGAGACTGGTGTGTAGATCTTCCAAACTGAGGGTTGCGCTGATGTCACACAATGCCAATCTATGCTGAACCGAAAGCGACACACCACAAACTTCACAGAGTGGTGAGTCCTCCTGCCGGCGAAGAAACCGTGTGTTAAGGGGCTATGTCTTACGCAAAGTCTGGTGAACAGCACTTCCGTCGGTGTGGTTGGCATGAAGTCCGCCATGCCTGTGTGGTCGATCTGCGTGACTGCAGTTTGTTCTCCGCCACTTCCAACCGTCTAATTTCCCGATTCTTCCGCCAGATAATGAAATGACGGTGTCTGAAGGGCTGGCACATCGATGTACAACACCAACTCGACATACTTCTATCGTTGCTATGTCGTTTCCCTGTATGTCGATGTGTCCAGGTACTCCTCGCCTCGATGTTGGCGTCGCTGTTAGGTGTCATGGATGAGCTGAATCAACTGATCTACCAAGTATACTTAGTGGACCGCTTGTAGTGCGCTGATCAAGTCAGAACAGAAGAGAGGCCTTGTACTGGGATGCCTCCTATTCCTCTCCAGTGTTGCCGTAACACCATATAACTCCGTATCATAATTTGTAAATTGTTCCTGAAAGAACACTTGGAAAATCTTTCGGAACGGGGAGAAGCCCCTAATAACCAGCACAATAGTAAGTACCCACTACCATGCTCTTCACAGTGGTTTGCACAGTATGTATGTAGATGTTTGAGCGGAGTATCGTCCAACTTAAGTGCCACACAATATATAATTATTGTGCCACGGTCGTATAGACTGTAGCGTGTGACAGTGCTCCACCTGTGAAGCAGCTCTCACCGATCGATATTATTAGTACAGTATTGTGTCCCATATTGCGCGAAAGTTCCTAGACCAAGAAAGGCACAACATTTTTGCGCACTCTTTACGTCTGGGACTAGTCAGCTAGAGCTCTGCTTTCATAGCGAACATGTCGGCGCTCGATGCTGCAGATATGTATTGCAACTGAGTTGCTTGCCTTGGAAAACACTAGCGTGTTATGCAAAAGTTTTCTGTGAACATTTCAGTGGATCAGGTCTATTTCACAGCAGCACAGATTCGCAAACCATAGCAACAAGAAATTAAAGATTAAAAGAGAGAACTGCATAATTTATCGCGTACATATACTCTCTAATGAACTTCAAAACCTCCTACTTTTCAGTGATACGACTGTCATTTCCATCAAGTGCGATAATCTGCTTTTTACCGATTTTCACAAAGATCCTGTTACATCGAATTAGTTCCACCTTAGACTCAGCCTAACCTATAGAACATGCAGGATTCCGAAGCAATTTTAGCACTATTGACCACATTCTGATCGTTAGTAAAGTGATAAGCAGAGCAAATGAATACCAACTGCCTCTCTGCATTGCCTTTGTTGATTTTGGAAAGGCGTTTGACTCTATTAGCCATACAGTTGTCCTCCAAGCTTTGGATGAGCAAGGAGTGGCAGCAGCGTACATATAAGTGCTCGGCAATATCTACGAGACTTCTCCAGCTTATGTTACTATCGACGAATCAACTCAATAATTCCGCATCATGAGGGGTGTCAACCACGGCGATCCCACTCTCCAAAACTGTTCTTGGCTGTAATGGAAATGGCTATGTCAAAGCTGAGCTGGGAAGGTAAGGTAATTAGAATTAATGTAAGAAGGCTTACCAACTTGAGATTTGCTGATGATATTGCCTTACTGGCCAACGACTTCGCAGAGCTCCAAAACTTAGTTACAGATCTTGCATCGGAATGTTAGTTGGTTGGCTTGAACATGAACCTTTCCAAAACAAAAGTAATGTCCAACAAATAGGTCCCAGTTGGAGATGTGAAAGTCAAAGACAGTCCATTAAAAGAGGTCAGTGAATATATTTACCTTGGCCAGATTATAAATATGAAGGGAGATCTCAGGCCAGAAATCTATCGGCGCAACAAGCTTGGCTGGCAAGCATTTGGGAGGAATTCAGCAGTATTCAGATCAAAATTGCCGGTAAATCTGAAGAACACATTATTTGCTCAATGCATTCTTCCTGTGTTTACGTATGGTTGCGAGACATGGACACTAAACTCATTTACAAAAGGGAAACTTCGGACAGCACACAGAGTCATGGAAAGATCAATGCTAGGCTATAGACAGGAAAAGAAAGGACAGGAAAAGGACATATGACACCCAATCTGTGACGAAGGTTATCGCCATCTCAAGAGACGGTAGACTCCTTGAAATTTCAGTGGGCTGGCCACGTCGCCAGAAGATAAGACAGAAGATGGGCGAAGCTAGTACTGGAGTGGAGTCCGAGAGAGCATCGCAGGCCTTGAGGAAGACCACCGGACAGATGGGACAAAGATATCAAGAAGATAGCTAGTAGCACCTGGCAGAGAACTGCCCAAGACCGTTCCACTTGGAGAGCGCTGCTGAAAGCCTGCGTGAATCCACGACAACCATTTAATGATTGAACTGACTGATGATGATGATGATGACATATACTCTACTTCATATATTTATCTACTGCAACAACTGTTGCAAACGATATAAAGCAATTGTGCTGACTGATAGCTTACAGGACTGTATGTATATGATCATACTCCTGCTACAAGAAAAATAAATACGTACCTTCACCAGGACAGCTGCTTTGATCTTATTTGTCAATTTTGAGAACTACTACGAGCAAGTAAACTTTTCTGCTTATTGTCACGACACGTGATCTTAAGTTTCCTCTATCGTTGTAATCTACGAGGTATCTGGCGTTTCCTAATCAATAGGGAACTATGGTGGTTATCGCTGAAACAACCGGTTTTAGTTACATCGTTTTTTCTCCAACACCAGTTTAACTGGAGTGTTAAAACCGCTCGAAATAACAGGTTTCTGACATAGCCGATTTTCGGTATTTTATCCCTATTATTTACTGTAATAAATGTAGAAATCTTGCTAAGATTTCATTCTTCGCTATTTTTTTCCGAAAAGTGATAACTGGTTGAATACTGCAAAAATCACCAATATTCTCCTATCGATTCTAATTTTCTGAAATTCTCCTCAAAAATCATATTGTAATCGAGGATCATCCCCCTTATTATAAACAGTCAGTGCTAAAGGGTGAAAACTGAAGTCGGAGAACTCTATTTTTCGTGTTACGTTGTCCGTTTTCAAGAGCTACCAGCAGATGGAAGTTATATTACGTAGGCACAAGCAACAGATCTGCTACTTTCCCATTTTTATTGCGAAATATGAATGAACTGTGAAGTTTTCTCCTTATATGAAGTCGCAAGTCTGTTGTGGCTCCTCCCGTTCTTATTAAGCTTCTAAAGTAATACTGTAGAACTGATGTCCGACGACAACAGCGGGAAACTACCATACAGACCATATACATACACACATACCATCCAATAGGGACCACGTCACATGGTAACTGGTACATTACTGTCTCAGGAATCTTGTACTAATTCTTGCGCAATGTGTTTGTTGCTCCTTTCGGTCGGCATCGTTCTTAAAATAGGACCGATCGCTTTTCCCATTTCCTATAAAAACGCGATGCCCTTCAAGAAAATGGAAATTTTCGAATAGAAACTTTGAAAAGGTTTATTTCGAAACAATAAATTTGTCACTGCTGCTATGGCTAATTGATATTTCGGTTTTTTATCCAGTTATTAGTAAAAAATAAAAATACCTGTCATAACAGAAACCAGAGTAACCGGTATTTTTTGGTAATTGTTCGAAGTAAAATACGGTATCGGTTTAAACAGGTCTGTTTTTTCTATCCCTATTAGTAACTTCACTTCTTCGAGGTACCACATGGTGGTGTCTTCCAGCCTACTGTCCAATCTGCTGTAATTTACTTTTTTCAGTTCTTTGCGGTAAATCGTTCCGAGCTGAATTTCTCTGCCTCGATAGGCAATACCACCCTTACACTCTAGAACTGCGCAATAAATACTGAGCGTGCGAGGTCCCCGTAAGAGTACCGGAGTGGACGCTGATACTAGTTCCCCTGCTCGTGTCTCGGACGTAAACACGACCGTGCCTGCCTGGTATTCATTTCGCCTTGCCGTATATACAGTGTGTCCCAGTTCCGTTAGGGCTGCTTGTGTGAAATTCCAAATTGCAAAGCCATCTCGTGGCAAGTTGTGCGGCGTTAGGATCCTTGCAGCTTCGAAAAACAGCTGTGTAGAAAGACAAAGTGTTGTTGCAGCTGGCACCCTGGTCGCGAATGTAACAGTATGTTCTGACACTCGTCGGGAAATGGCAGTAGATCAGTGAAGCAACATCAAGGTTTCTGAGTCCTCCAGCGTCTGTGGCCAAGAATTTGTCGAATTCAACGCAAATACCGAAAGACAGGTACCTGGTCGCTCCTCCATGACGATACTCCAGCCCACAAAACGAAGACTCGTTAGGAACTTACCACAAGTTTCCAAAAAAAAAAAAAACTACAGTGACTATTTCAAAAGATTTAACTTTTTCACCTGTGTTCTGCTTTAGGGGGGAGACTAATCTGTATAAAGAATGTGATTTTGTGAACATAATCCATGACTTATTTTTCATAGCTACAGTCCTAACGGAACTGGACACACTGTGTAGTACAGGGTGTTTCAAAAAGAATCATCCAATTTTTAAAAGCTTATAACTATTAAGTTATTTGAGATACGTGCATGAACAACGCACTGTTAGAAAGTGCGAACTCTCGAGTTTTAAATGGTTCCCGCTAGGTAGCAGCAGTGTGCGCCCACTTCAATTCTAGTAAAAATGGTGACAGGACGTAAGAAAGCGTTTTATGTTCTACGTTTTGTGCAGTGAAGACCAGTAATAACTGTTCAACGTGACTGTCATACTAGATATGGTGTGGATCCTCCTACAGGACAGAGCGTTAGACGATGGCATTAACAATTCCGAGAACCACGTTGTTTGTGTAAAGTCAATCGCCGGGCCATCCCTGAGTGTCTGACAGACGTCGAATGCATCCACAACAGTTTCACAAAGAGTCCGCAGAAATCCGTTCACCGTGCAGCTTGACAGTTCAACATGCCCCCTATGTCCGTGTTCCATGTGTTGCACGACGTTTACACATGAAAGCATTCAAAATTCAGCTACTGCATGCTCTTAGTCAAGGTAACAAAAAACAACGTGTGGAGTTCTGTATTTTCGTTCTTGCCAAGATGGAGGATGACAGTTTTCTTCCACGCTTAGTGTACAGTGACGAGGCAACATTCCATTAAAATGGAAAGGTTAACCGTCATAATGTGAGTATATGGGGTACGGAACAACTACATGAAGTTGTAAAGCATGAGAGGGACTCTCCAAAATTTAATATGTTTTGTGCAGTTTCATAGGAAAAGGTTTATGGTTCATTTTGCTTTGCTGAGGGCACTGTTACAGGAAGCACATATCTCAATGTGCTTGAGGATTTCTTTTCCCACAGTTGGAGGCCGATTCGAACAACTTCAATTACCAACTGGATGGGTCACCGCCACACTGGCATCTGGAAGTGCGGAAATTTTTAAATCAGAGGATTATTGAGCGATGGATCAGTCACACTGGACCAAATGATTCAGCCTTGCATTACTGGCCTCCAAGGTCACTGGACCCGCCTGTTTGTGATTATTTCTTGTGGGGGTTTATAAAATACTCTGTTTATGTGGCTCCAATGAATGAACTGATACGTCGCATAACAGCTACTGTGGAAGGTGTAAATCAAGACGTGCTCGCTGCACTGTGGGAACAATCTGAATACCGCATTGACATCGCCGTGCGTCTGAAGCGGGACATACTACTGAACACCTATTAAAAGGTATGAAAAAAACTTTTTGAATTTCCCGTTCATAAAAAAACCAAAGTTCACTGTATATGTTTAGTAGTTTCAGAAATATAGATGCGAAAAATCGGTTCTTTTTGATGCACCCTGTACAACAGAGGAGTCGTGAAATGGCACGTAAACGCAGACGTCCATATATTCCAGCCGATCAGGGCGAACGAAAAAGAAAATTAATATTGATGACAGTGACTCCGACCTTAATAAATTTGCGATGATAAACAGCGAAGTAAGTGGGTTACCATTAGGCCAGATAAGACAATAATCAGTAATAATTTAGCTCCACGGCTAATTTGCGTGTTGAGATTGGCGCGCTCCAGTGAATTGAGGGCAGGTCGCGGGGATTAAAACGGGTTGCGAAGTGCTCCAGGGTAAGCACCGGAGTTGCGGCTGTCGTGCCGTAATCTCGGCATGCAGTGCCACCGCAGGCAGGCGCGCTCCCCCGCTCGACGCCGTAATCGCGGCCCACGGCCACAGACGTGTGACGGCGCGCCGGCTACACGCGAGGGCGTCAGCCCAGCTTTGCGCTTATGCTGTAGCGGGTCCACGCCGCAAGTGGCACTCCATTACACGGAAAACTGTCCTACACACGTGCCTCTTAAACATATCCGAAGGAAATGGCTTTTTGCTATGAGTCAGAATAGTCACTTTAAGTGGCTAAAGAACTCAGCTCGTTGACGACGGATTTAGGGCTCTCAACAGCATGATCATCACCGCACCAACTGGGTGTCAATACACACTTCTCGTGGTTTCAATTATGTCTGTTCTCGCATGTGAAATTGCTGCAACTGTTTCACAGGGACAGGGCTGCCGTACGTTAAGGTTTCACCTTATACGGTCGTTTTTGAGACTCTCGACAAATAGATTTTAACAAATCTTAGTTACAATTTATTAAATGAATACTGGCGCGCAGGTAGTTTCGTTCTTTTACATTAAAAACCCAGCGGCAAGCACGCCAGTAAGACGCTCTCCTACTTCTACCCCTTTTTCCATACTTCACTGAGAACACTACAATGCCATCGACAATCGACGATCGCGCTACAAGCTGCAGCCCTACCCGCCAGATAGTAGTGGTGGAAATAACCGACGGTTAAAACCGGTAACAGTATTTTAGTTCTAAATAACCGCGCCATTTTTCGGTATTTATTTGGTCTCGGTTATAACAGGTGTTTATTTTTCAGTACTAATCGAGGAAAAAAAAAATGGTTCACATGGCTCTGAGCACTATGGGACTTAACATCTGTGGTCATCAGTCCCCTAGAACTTAGAACTACTTAAACCTAACTAACCTAACGACATCACACACATCCATGCCCGAGGCAGGATTCGAACCTGCGACCGTAGCGGTCACGCGGTTCCAAACTGAAGCGCCTACAACCGCACGGCCACACCGGCCGGCTAAAAACACAAATTATCTACTAGCCATAGTACGAGTACTCAAGATTTTTCGTTTTGAAATAAACATTTTCTTTTTAAAGGAATTATTTTTTTCGTAAAATTTGCAGTGTCTTAAATATCGCGTTCTTGTACAAAATGTGAAAAAATGATCAGTGCGATCAGAATAACAACGCCGACAGAAAAGAACAATAACCACATAGCGTAAGAACTGGTACAGCATTGATGAGACAATAATAACCTTGTCGTGTGTCTTGGTTACGGTTGTCATATATAGCTGAGATCTCGTCTGAACACACTGAGGTGGGAGTGTATAAATGAAGTAGAAAATTATTTAACATAATTGCTTTTATTTCAGAACATAATCACATGGAACTTATTGCGGCAGCGGTGAATGGTACACCATATTTTTTCGAAAGATTTCACTTTTTTCAGGAAGTCTTTTTCCCTTCTGCGTATTTATAAAACTCCATGCAAGGCAGCTGGTAGTTAAACTGGAACCGACAGATGGCATTACTCCAGTACTTGACCCAAGCTCGTAACAGTATTTTGCAAAATCTGGACAAAGTCTGATCTTGTCGGGATGTTGGGACAAGAATGTGCATAAATATGAAAGTCCCCACATATCGATGAGTGAGAGTGTGCATGTGCATCGTGCAAGTCTTGCCCCCACCTGGGCCACACGGCTGTTTCTCACCATTGTCGCCAAATATCCGTTGTAATTCAGAATGGCACAAACCGTAATCTGGAAACATTTTTGCGACGTGACGTAGCAATTTAGTACAAAGCTTCATTTGCTTTGAAAGATTAAGATTTATCTGTCACTTCTACCAAGTGAAAGAGGAAGCAAATTATGGCAACAGTAATACATATAAAACTTAACAATTCATTCATACTACACAATAAGAATAGAAAGTAGCTGAACTGCTGCCTGTATCTAAATAACATGCCTTTATCCACTAGTAGCCCTTGAAACCGGACAAATTAATGCGAAAAGTAAATTTCTTAAACCACATTTTTCACCCTTTCACACTGACTACTCTTAATGTCCAGACAGCGCTATAATCCCCGATTAACAACGTGATTTTTGAGCAGAGTTTCAAAAAGTAAGAATCAGTAGGAGAATATTGCTGAATTTTTGAAGTATTCAGCTACTTATCGCTTTTCGAGAAAGGCACCGAAGATTGGACGGACTAAGTTTTCTTCTATTTGCCTATGTAATTAAATATTTTGATTGTATGTGTCTTGAAACTCGGTTACGTTTATTAGTGGAAATAACAGCAATAAAAGCCGGAAACTGATTGTTTTCAACAATAAGGTTAAATTGGTGTGGGAAAAACGACATAACCGAAAACCAGGTGATTCACCGACAACCGCCATCTCTACTTGACTTGGGCGCATGCAAACCAATTGTGTAAGCGTAATTTTCACTCCATACATCCGTGCCGCAAACTTACAATCTCGATACTGCAGTATACCGACCTAACGTAAATTTGTATCATTTACCCTTGTTAGGGTGTTTTGAACTTCGTCATGGTTTTATTTCACCTTTTTACCTATTCATTTAACTGCAAGCGCTCTTATAATCATTGTCCACCTTATTATCGACAGACTGTGTGTCCCGGAAAATAATCCGACTTGACCCAAATTTTCGGGGTTTTCAATGTCTTCGTCCAGGGGCGGCAATTTAAGTGATGACAGGCCTACCCAGCTACACATATACCAGCCAGATTGGCTGCCTACGTCGACACATATACGTGGTTCGTCACTGACAAAATCAGTGAATCAGTTACCTTGTCGTGTACGGGGCAATTCAAAATAAATACAGCGATTACAAACAGCTATAAACATTTATTATACAGCAATACACCAACAAGAGTTACAAAGGTTTTAAAAGAAAGTTACAAAATTACAAACATGATATCTTTAATTGATCAAAAAAACTGGAATCACTGACATAAGCTCATCAGAAATGTGCATTTTGAGTTCTGAAATTGTTTTCAACAAAGGGCTCACCAGTAAGAAAGACAAATGAAGATTTCTATTTCGTGTCATATGTATTACAAAGCAAAACTTAATACATGCGTCCAAAGCATTCATAATTTCCATTTGCGTATTAAAGTTTTGCCCTCTAAGCTCGTACATCTGTCTTACTATATTCTTCAATGTCTTATTGTTCCTGAACTTTGAATCGAAAAATAGTAGACTTCCCGCCCGCTACGATGTCGAGCATTTGAAGGTGTAAAAACTTTGGACGCAATCGCCGGCAGTAACATTAGTGTCACTCTGGAGGTTAACAAAGGGAATGGCTTGGATACAATGTAACAATGGTACACTGACTGTGGTTTACATAAAAAATATTAATTAACATACGAACTACATACGGATTCGGCGATAGCCTTCTAAATTAAAACCAAACTACTCGAAGATACTAT
This sequence comes from Schistocerca cancellata, assembly GCF_023864275.1. Lineage (NCBI taxonomy): Eukaryota > Metazoa > Arthropoda > Insecta > Orthoptera > Acrididae > Schistocerca > Schistocerca cancellata. The sequence continues at coordinate 440,109,333 of NC_064631.1, forward strand.
AAATATAAAGATCACCGAAGAGAGAACGCGTTGTGCTAACAAGTTCCTACATACCGTCTAATATTTATACTATTCTCTTTTTTGGGATGGTAATAGAAAATAAAAAAATTCTCATGACTATCGAGCAATGACTAATGATTCTGCTTGAGTAACGTTCTTCAGAGTCATCCCTGAGTCACTTCGTTCAGTTTAAATTTTAAATTTAGCACTGCATTTCTATAGCTTACCCATTCTGCATGTAGTGAGCTACCAAATACAGTATGTACAAAGGAACGTGGTCTATTACTCTCTCGGGTGACCACAACTTCTTTACGTGATTATATCTAGGATAATCCGGGATTTCACGTCTGTCATTGTGACTGGTTTTACATCAGCATCAGTTCACTGTGTATATTTGACGTTTTCACGAGCGACTGGAATGATGGTAATACGTTTATGGGTGAACTACTTGTAGCGCACTTTTTCCAGGAGGGACATTGTCTTGCTGTTACGTTCAACAATGCCACGTCACACTTATTTTATAAGGGATAAGGCAGGGTACTGCTATTGGAACAGCACCATTTTTGCCTAATCACAGCCAAGAGGACAACTTTGTATGGAATGTGGTAGCTAACACTGGAGAAAGGAAGGACGAAAGATTAACATTTGTCGTCCTGAGGACTATGACAGAAGCAGAACAAAACTTCGCAATGGTTAAGAATGGGGAAGGAAAAAGGCCGCACATTTTTCAAACGAGCCATCAAGGATACGCCTAATAGCGTTTTAGGAAAAACATGAAAATTTTGGATTTGGATTACCAGACTGGCAAGTGAACTGATTTTCCTACCAAACACGATAAAGAATATCGAAATAATGAGTACAACGTTAATCAAATGAAATGGTGCATTCATGAGGCTTCAAAGCTACACGCTAATACAAATAGGGTTGTTCAAAAATTAAGAACATAACTGTCTTACTAGGAAAACTGTTGAATACTGTTATATACTACTTTCGGTGAGAGAGGCGGAACTTAATTTCAGTCTTCTTCTCTCTTTAAAAATAAATAAATAGAAACATAAACAGCGTCCCTATCTCATCATTGTTAGGCTGTGATTACGATACTGCAACTGTTTATGATTAAAAACGAAACAACGATCTGTGTCACTCATTTTCTTCCACGACGCGTTTCGAGGGCTTATATATGCTCATCTTCAGGTGGATGAGTGGATTGCAACAGAATTTCTTTTTCCGGATGGCAACAGAATTTCTTTTTCCGGATGTAGCCAGCTCTCTGCTTGGACTCTCATTTCGCTAACCAGAAAAAGAAATTTTAAATGTAATTCACTGACCCACCTAAATATGAAAGCGTAGGCCCTCGAAATGCCTCGTGATAGGAAAAAAGTGACTGACGGGAGAAGTTAAGAATGCATGAAACCGGCCGATATTTAATCGACTTCATAGCTTACGCTCTTCTGGATAGGGTTTTACTGATTACAAACACGAACTGCAGACGATAAATACTTTCTCCTTCAATCGTATTCTTAGCAGAATTGTTCATACATAAAAAGGTGAAGCTGTACTCAAACCAAAGGTTGTTCCGAGCACCGCAGTGGAGTTCTAGAAATCGGCCTATTAGAGGTACACCCTCGTCTTCCTCTGAACTTATGAGCTTTCTTGCGCAGCCAATTACATGGGTCTACAGTTTAACGAGAACTCCAAACGACGGTACAACTTGGCAATTTATATTAACAACAAGTCTTTGGCAAAAGTGAAGGACGATAAATTAAATATTCGGACCGACTGAGGATTGACTCTTGAATCTTTGGAATTTTTGGCAGACAACGATCAACACAAAATTTTAAAAATATGTTTGTGTGTATGATGTAAACTCATGTAAAATTATCTTGTCTCAGATAACACTAATTCGACTTCTTCTCAGATATACTACACACACCTTTCATGGCAGCCGTAGGCCAATTTCGACAAAACTGCAACGTCTGCATCTACACGATTACTCTGCATTTCAGAATTAAGTGCCAGGCAGAGGTTTCATCGAACCAGCTTCAAGACTTTTTTTTTTTTTTACCGTTCCACTCTCGAACAGCGCACTGGAGAAACGAACACTAATCTTTCTCTGCGAGTCCTGATTTCTCTTATTTTATTTTTATGTTCATTCCTCCCTATGTAGATGGGCACCAACTACATATTTTCACACTCTAAGGAGAAAAATGAGGCACTGAAATTTCATGAGAAGATCCTACCGCGGCGAAAAACGCCTTTTCGCGACAGTACAAAACGATCTGCCCTTTTTTGAACTTTTTCGATGTACTCCGTTGAGCCTATATGGTGCGGATCCCACATCGTACAGCAATACTCCAGAAGAGGAAGTACAAGCGTCATCTAGGCAGTCTCTTTAGTAGACCTGTTGCATTTTCTCAGCGTTCTGCCAATAATAGTGGTATTTTGCTTCCTTTACCCACAACATTATCTGTGTGATTCGTTCCAACTTACGTTATTCGTAATTGTCCCGATGTGTTTAGGAGAATTAACAGCCTTTAGAATTGTATGATTTATACTGTAAAAGAAATTTAACGGAATCATTTTGGTACTCATGTGGGTGACTTCACATTTTTCATTATTTAGAATCAACTGCCACTTTTTGCACCATCTTGTCTAAATTGTTTTGCAATTTATTTTCATCATCTGCTGACTTTATAAGACGGTAAATGACAGCATCATACGCAGACAATCTAGGAGTACTACTCAGATTGTCTCCTACGTCCTTTATGTACAGGGTTATTACAAATGATTGAAGCGATTTCACAGCTCTACAATAACTTTATTATTTGAGATATTTTCACAATGCTTTGCACACACATACAAAAACTCAAAAAGTATTTTTAAGCATTCACAAATGTTCGATATGTGCCCCTTTAGTGATTCGGCAGACATCAAGCCGATAATCAAGTTCCTCCCACACTCGGCGCATTGTGTCCCCATCAATGAGTTCGAAAGCATCGTTGATGCGAGCTCGCAGTTCTGGCACGTTTCTTGGTAGAGGAGGTTTAAACACTGAATCTTTCACATAACCCCACAGAAAGAAATCGCATGGGGTTAAGTCGGGAGAGCCTGGAGGCCATGACATGAATTGCTGATCATGATCTCCACCACGACCGATCCATCGGTTTTCCAATCTCCTGTTTAAGAAATGCTGAACATCATGATGGAAGTGCGGTGGAGCACCATCCTGTTGAGGTGGAGCACCATCCTGTTGAAAGATGAAGTCGGCGCTGTCGGTCTCCAGTTGTGGCATGAGCCAATTTTCCAGCATGTCCAGATACACGTGTCCTGTAACGTTTTTTTCGCAGAAGAAAAAGGGGCCGTAAAATTTTAACCGTGAGATTGCACAAAACACGTTAATTTTTGGTGAAATGCGAATTTGCTGCACGAATGCGTGAGGATTCTCTACCGCCCAGATTCGCACATTGTGTCTGTTCACCATTAAGAAAAAAATGTTGCTTCATCACTGAAAACAAGTTTCGCACTGGATGCATCCTCTTCCATGAGCTGTTGCAACCGCGCCGAAAATTCAAAGCGTTTGACTGTCATCGGGTGTCAGGGCTTGTAGCAATTGTAAAGGGTAAAGCTTCTGCTGTAGCCTTTTCCGAAAGATTTTCCAAACCGTCGGCTGTGGTACGTTTAGCTCCCTGCTTGCTTTATTCGTCGACTTCCGTGGGCTACGCGTGAAACTTGCCCGCACGCGTTCAACCGTTTCTTCGCTCACTGCAGGCCGACCAGAAACTTTAAACTGCGCATACCATCGCCGAATGGAGTTAGCAGTTCGTGGGTCTTTGTTGAACTTCGTCCTGAAGTGTCGTTGCACTGTTATGACTGACTGATGCGAGTGCATTTCAAGCACGACATACGCTTTCTCGGCTCCTGTCGCCATTTTGTCTCACTGCGCTCTCGAGCGCTCTGGCGGCAGAAACCTGAAGTGCGGCTTCAGCCGAACAAAACTTTATGAGTTTTTCTACGTATCTGTAGTGCGTCGTGACCATATGTCAATGAATGGAGCTACAGTGAATTTATGAAATCGCTTCAATCATTTGTAATAGCCCTGTACTTTAGGGACAGCAGAGGACCTATTAATATTTTCTTGGCAAAGTCAGATATTATTTCTGTTTTACTCGATGATCATCCGTTAGTTACAACGACCTGTGATCTTACTGAAAGGAAATCACGACTCCATGCGCATAACTTAGACGATAGTCAATAGGCAGGCAATTTAATTAGGAGTAGCCAATGAGGTACGGAGTAACAACATTCTGGAAACGTAAAAATATAGAATCAGTTTGACATCCTCTGTCGATAGCACTCATTACTTCGTTAGTGAAAAGATGTAGTTGTGTTTCACATGAACTATAGTTTCTGGCTCTTTGTCAATAATTTTCTTTCTTCGACGTAACTCAATATTCGAGACGGTCTCTGTTCCAAAATCATACTGTAAATCGATGTTAGCGATGTGGGTCTGTGATTTCTTGGGTATTGGTGTCACTTGTGCAACTTTCCATTCTTTCGATAAGCATCTTTCAACGAGCGATCGGTTGTAATGATTGCTAAATATGGAGCTACTGTATCAGCATACTGCAAGGGTTCAAATGGCTCTGAGCACTACGGGACTCAACATCTGACATCATCAGTCCCCTAGAACTTAGAACTACTTAAACCTAACTAACCTAAGGACATCACACACATCCATGCCCCAGGCAGGATTCGAACCTGCGACCGTAGCGGTCGCGCGGTTGCACACTGTAGCGCCTAGAACCGCTCGGCCACTAGACCAGCATACTGTATGGGAAACATGACTGCTTTACTCCGGCCGGCATACTGTATCGGAAATATGACTGGTATACAATCAGGACCAGAGGCCTTGCCTTTATTAAATGATATAGCCTGCTTTCGTCCACCGAGGATATCTTCTACTAAGTTACTCATGTTAGCAGTTGTTCTTGTTTCGAATTTTGGGATACTTACTTCGTCTTCGTTAATGAAGAAACTTCGAAAAAGCGTCTTTAGTAACTCCGCTATAGTGGCACTGTTATCAGTGGCATCAGCATTTATTATCGTGCTGTGAAGGTACTGATTTCGTCTCTCCTGGTGTACTTTACATACGACCAGAATCTCTCTGGATTTTCTGCCAGATATCGAGAGAGAATTTCGTTGTGGAAAGTATTAAAAACATGTTGCATTGAAGTTAGCGCTATATTTTGAGCTCCTGTAAAACTTTCCCAATCTTGGGGGTTTTGCGTTTTTTAATATTTGGCTTGCTATTTTCGTTGCTTCTCCGATAGTGGTTTGACCTGTTTTGTGTATAATGGAGGATCAGTACCAACTCTTATTAATTTAGTTGGTATATGTCTCTCAATAGCCGTCGATACTGTTTCTCTGAATTTAAACCACATTTGGTCTATGCTTACATATTCCGATTGGAAGGAGTGGAACGGTCTCTTAGGAAAGCCTTAAGCGAATTTTTATCTGCTTTTTGTAAATAGATGTACTTTGAGTTTATTTTTGGTGGGTTTGGATGCTACGGTATTTAGTCTCACTACAACCACGGAATGGCGTGCTGCTGCCAACCAACCTGTGGGTTGATAACCGAAGAAGAAGAAGACAACCACCTCGTGGCCACTAATCCCTGTATCCGTCTTGATGCTCAAGTATGCTTTCGCAACCATTCAGACTGAGTGGGTGCCTGAACTAACTATCCAAAATAATTTTCTGAGAACCCTTCAGAACGATTTCGGACGATGTTTTAGGCCTACCTCTGACTGTGTAAACAAGTATTTTCGTCAACATATCGAGGGTAGATTGAAGTCTTCAGCAACTGTTTCATCTGAATCGGGGGCCGGTAAAGGGAACCGGTTGTCAGGTATAACCTGTATCATACTAACTTATAGAAACTACCTACTTCGATTTCACTACACGTTAAACTACTTCTGACAGCAATAAACAATGAAATAAATGGAAAACTTTATCATAACTGCCTTTTCCATAGCGCTTTACAATGCCAATGTGCATTTCGGAGTCACCGCATCATCAGCAAGGACCTTCATTGCGATGTCTACACGACAGAAACGAGTATGTGTAGGACTTAGTGCATTCGTAACTGCAATTTGCAAAGTTTTGGCAGGATATATACAGAATTATAGAGGAGTATATGCAGACGTTTGCTAAAACTTTTATCATAACTGCGTATTTTGCTGATTATTTTGTACGTGACCTCACAACGTCAACACAATTTGAACACATATTTTAACTTTCTACGTATATTCTTCTGTAATTCAATACATATTCCACCACAATTCCGCAAATCGCAATTGACAATACACAATAACTCCCACAGATATGCATTTCTGCTGTGTTGACATCGCCGTGAAGATCCTTACATGAAACAGAAGCTCTTATGACGAAACTGTGACTTTGTAACTGGCATAATATTTCATGCTAAATACTTTACAATTCTACCCTTGAAGTTTTGCCTCAAATGCGTTCTATATTCAAAGTAAGCTTTAAGGACAAAGTAAACGTGCTATAGATCTCGCTTCACTGTGGCTACGTACCTCTCTGAGGCATGAACAGCGTCGAACTTCCATAAGAGGCAAGTCTGCATCAGGTGCAGGTTCTTTACGTCCTCGCTTCCTGAAGCTAACGGGAGATGGTGGACGCCGGACGGGTTCTTCCAAGTAGGAAGACGCTAAGCTTTACGACAAACAAGACCACCAAACGCGCTAAGCAGCTTTCGTTGCGATCAGCCGAGACCGACTTTTGAAGCGTGCTTGTGGCATAGTCTTGCGCTGCAAGGCAGCTTTCTGTCGGCGGCGAGGCGTCACCAATCGGGACTGACGTCACGGAAAGGATGAGGTCGAGTTTCCGAAACTCTCCCCTCCTTTACCCCACCAAGCCGTTTCCGCAACGCTGGTTTCCGTGAGCAGGCTGGAAAACGGGAAGGCTGTCTATGGCGCCACAGCTGACGCGGAGAGAAATTACTCAAGGGCACTGTCGCCGCGGATTTGCGTAATATAAAACGTTACTGGCATATGTCTCAAAGCCTTTCTCGTCTTATGCTGACGGTATTGAATATGAAAGTACTCTGAATCGGATATACACGCAATAAATAACGAAAACTCAATCAGCAACTGTTATGCAGGCATTATATCAGTTAACTGATTCCGGTACTTTACAGATTCGTAGTGTATTATGACATCCACTACCTATAGAAAAACGCATTTTATTTTATCTGAAGCATCAATTTTGACTAAAGTTCTGTTATAGCATTTTCAGATATCTACAATCGTGTATAACGATGTTCGCGTAAGAAAAACTATAAAGCATGAATTAGTGAACTGAAAATACATCACAAACACAAATAAAGTGGCATTTTCTGAACACAGTATGGAAAATATATACTCTCTCAATCGTGAATCTAGTCCTCCTCATTAGGATGTTTAACACCTTTCTTTCGCATTATTTCTATTCGCATATTATTTCATTTCTTTTTTCAATTCATAAACTGACCGAACATTATTTCAATTCGACCACTGACAAGCGTGTTGTTGGGTGTCCCTCTTCCTAAAAACAGTAATTAAAACATAGACCGACAACACGATGAAGATACAACGATCTCATCAAGACGTGTGTCGACGTAAAGTGGACCTATGAATATCGAACGATTATGCGCCTTAACATGCCTCCAACTTCATCCACTTCGACTGTCATAACCGAATGCAGTTAAACCACAAAACAGATTGAAACTAGTATTTCCTGAGAAGCTGATTCAAGGTTTGTTGGATGATGAGCATTTTCTAAACAACGAACACTTTTCGATGATTTCATACATATAAATAAATAAGGAAGGAAGACTGGAGTTTTAGTCCCTTCGATGACGCGGTCATTTGAGACTGATCACCTGCGCAGAAACAGACTTCTACCTTAAGCGATTTACGGAAATCGGGGAAACTTAATTCTGTATGGCCAGACTGAGTTTAGAAACACCACGTACCTCAATGGGAATCCACTATATGTGCAGTAGTCAATAAAATAAACGTCGGCGCATCTGTGATACATCAAATCCACATGCACTGGAGCGTCATGCCGTTGAAGTTCGTGTATGGTGCTGTCATATAATCGGTCAAATTATTGGCTTTTTCTATTGCTAACGCTCTTGGGCAATTTTTCACCGGGATTGTGTTTAAGATAGTTATTATTAAACTTTGGCATCATCGTGTAGAGCCTAATTATGAAGGACTTAAAAGACATATTATATGCTATACGTAGCACGAGGCGTTCATATACCCTCTACGTCAACTGCTATGGATATCAAACTAACAGTTACCAATTAACATTATGACGGAACGGTTAAAAAAAGGTTTCCTTGGAATGTATGAAAAATGTTCTTTGATTTATATTTTGTAGTTACTCCTCTAGTACTTCTGAGTCATTAGACGAAACATTTAGGCTACTACTTCAGATTCAGAACTGAGAATTCCACTTAAGACATTAACATAAAATTAACGATCCATCCAATTATATTGTCCTTTGAAAAGCACGATTAGAAGCAAGCGCTCAGCATCGCTTTCTATTATCTGCAGTATCTTCAGCTTCATCCTGGAAAATGTTGATACTGCTGAGAGTCTTTTCTTCGCCTACCAGCCCATCACGGCTGGTAGCTTCCTCCTCCCTTCGCCTGTACAGCATGAAGGGCTTCTGGATGCCACTGTTTGCAACCAGGTTCATCCGGCACTCGTTCACTATAACAGAAAGGTCTGGAGGCAGTGACTCATCGCTTTTTATGTGCTCAATGAACGAAGTGTGAGGGAGGTCCCGAAACACTCATCCATTGAATCACTTTGGCCTCTCATTATCACATGCGTATATTTCTTGGGTTCAGTAATACCACAGAAAGTTTCCTCTTCCTACGGGCACGTATCAGTGCTGTTTGTCAAACTGATCGTTTAAAGTGAAACTGAATGACGCCATTCCTGTTCTAAAGGTGACATCCCTTTCCGTACATCAGTTTCAATGACGCTTTTGCGATATGTCATTGGTTGGACTTACTCCACAGGTTATCAACGATTGTTTTCGTGGATATCTACATAATTTTCGTCTTCGTACTTTCTATACACAGACCGATTTCGCTGCATCCTGTCCAAAAATATATCTTGATGTAATGTTTATTAAATGAACTCGAGCTCATACAAGGCTTGATCGAAGAATCAGGGGTGAGGTTATTGCATTTAAGTGAATACGAGTGATATGATTAGGCAAGGGAGGCTGTCAATCCACTAGAGCAGGGCTTCCAAACCTGTGGTCCGCGGCTCTTTCTAGGGGTCCGCGGCCACCTTTCACCAAATCGTGTAAAATAATGAGTAAAATTATTGAATAAAAATGTGAAAATCAAATTCATCACTATATTTTTCGTGTGAAAAATATGTGTACTTTTACATCAGGCCGTATCCCCAAGCAGCCTTTGCGGTTCCTAAGTGAGAACGCATACACAGTTTAGTGCCGGAGAATGCTGCTTCTCTGATCGACTGTTTAGCAACAATACGGGGTTCGTTTGTGCCCCAGCTCACGGCGATAGATGCGCTGAAACCTTTTACGCATGCGCGGAACGAGCTTTGTCGACCAATCACAGCGCTCGCTAGCACGTATGCGGCCCCAGGCGTCATTAAATGTTAAACTTGCTTTGTCAGTGCACTACCCATTTCATAAGTCGATTTTTGACCAGTTTATTACTTCTAACATGGATCGATGGCTGAAGTCAGGATCACTGAAGAAGGGTGCAGTTTATCCATCGCCTTCACAACAAGGGAAGTTTCCAGTTGAAATGAATGAGGAGGGAGGACGACCAAAGGTCGGCTTTACATACATTTGAACATTTTTCTTCGGATTTCACGAAAAATCTCTCTCTCTCTCTCTCTCTCTCTCTCTCTCTCACACACACACACACACACACACACACACACACACACACACACACACACACACACACGGGACTGTTACGAAATATGCGTGCTCCTTACACAACAATAGCCAAATAGTCTAAGTGAAGTGACCATAAGCGGCAGCTTGTCAACAGCGAACAGTTTGGACGTGGTGTTGATTGCTCTTGGAGGAAGACAGCTCCATCGTGTGAAATTTCAATTACCAAGTAATTTTAATCAGGTGGTAGTGTGTTGAACAAAGGGAGTAAATCCACTAGTAAGTGTCCGGATACAGTGGGAATTGAAATTTGATCGTTAATTTCAAGTTTTTTTTCATTCATCTCTAAACCAAAGACTATTGATACTTCGAGGGGGGGGGGGGGTCATTGGGAACATGGCACTTGCATTAAGAAGCTTTCAGTTCCCATGGGTTTCGCTCTGAAATTTAAAGTTACTGTGCTCTTGACTGACTAAGGGTCCGCCATAGATTTTCGACTGAAGAAGGGGTCCGCCACCAGAAAAGGTTGGGAAGCCCTGCACTAGAGAATGTCTTCGTAAGTATGTCCTATGACCGGTCCAGTTACGGGACTTGCGTAAAAGCAAACTAATGTTAGAGTTGGTAGGTAAGAAAATTTGTTGCGCACTAAATCACATTTAAGCACCATATCTGGAATCGGCAAAATTTCGTGATTATCGTAAGCATTTGAACTTAACTATTTGAGAGAAAACGCAACCCAACTACCTCCCTTTATTCGTCCCACTAACCTTCGTTAGGTCAAGCACCTGTGCGAAGTTGTTAACTTGCATCGTCTCTAGGTGTGGTAGACGTTTTTGTCGCGTTAAATGTCTACGAAACACTATTTTGTACTAAGTGTGTCGAGCCCGCCATCAGCTTCACGAACGACAGTAAGTAGCTAGGTGTGGATCGCACTATAATGGTGCCTATGTAATTTCACGGCTGCCGCGTACTTGCGATTTCTTGACGGCGTACTGCTCGGACTCTGTGAGAGCTATAAAACATGGTTCCAGCACGAGGGTGCAACACATCATATGTTACCTGCATCATCATCATCTGCATCAACGATTTGGGCAGCAATGGACAGGTCGTAGTCGCCCGACTGCTTTGCCTGCATGGTCTTCCGACTTGAACCCGCTGGATTACTACTTGTGAGGTCACATGAAATAATTGATTTACGAGACCCCTGTGGCATCCGTCCGAGGCCTATTGGCTCAGATGGTGGAGCACCAGCTATTCGTGATCGTGTATAACGGAACGTGGTACGGAGGTAACGTATTTGTATTGACGCCGGTGGCCGTCACACACTGAGCCCTACTTATAAGTGAGCCCAGACGGCAAGCAGCACGAATCAAGAGTTCAAAAGTGGATCGTGTTATGTTGTTTTCGATGTAGCGGAAAAATTTTACAGGAGTTCCTATCCTGAAGTTAACCTCTTAATTCCCACTACAAGTCTTCAAAGCCTGTAAAGGGAATTTAGTTACACCGTCTATATCTTACACCGTTTATAACCGTAATACTTGTGTTACTGTGTTGAACCTTCCACATAGGATTATACATCTTAATGAGTAGATTATGTCGGCATTTTAAATTGGATTACTATTTATATGAAATACCTTATCAAATTTTCGCGGCCCCTGGAACCATTTAAAGTAGGCAACCTGCAACTGGATCTGGATTTCCGTTACCGAGATAGACGCTTGGTAATAAACATCAGTTGTTAAATGAGCCATTCTGGACATGCGTACACACTAAACCTATTATGCCATAAGAGAATTTCACTTTTACGTGATTTTTATAGGAGACCTAGATTTTACAGCGATTTGTTTATCGCCGTGGAGAGCTGTGCGCTGTGGCCGCTGCTTGCAAACAATATTTGTCAAAACAACTACTCGATATATGCTGTTTTGTAAATACAGCAAGTCGTCGTTTCCAGTTAAAACAATGTATATTTTGGATTAATATATTTCTGTTACCTGTGTGACTTCGGATCTGAATTAAATGGCTATATGAGGGGTTATTGTAAACTACAGTATACTTTTATTATTTACTCTTAATTCTAGCTTAAATGAATGAAAATTTTTAATCGTAATCCGCAAACATGGAACAGAACGAGACGGAAGGACGTGTTCGGTGTGTGTGTGTGTGTGTGTGTGTGTGTGTGTGTGACAGAGAGAGAGAGAGAGAGAGAGAGAGAGAGAGAGAGAGAGAGAGAGAGAGAGGGGGGGGGGGGGGGGGAAACAGAGGGGATGTCTACGCGCAGTCACTCAAAATTTAGGGAATAAAAATTTCATTTTAAGGATTGCGCTGGCGGTGGTCGCATCAATAACGCGGGACAGCAAACCGCTATGCGAAGCCATTCAGAGAGCTTTAGGGCAGCCCTGAATCTCTGAGCGCCCTCGCCGTACAGACTATTAATGAATAACCCTCTCGAATCCTGTGCTGCCGCCACGCGACTCAATGCTCTTTGTTCCGCGCGCTACATTATGTGTCACAATGGCGATCTGCGTAATACTAACGAGTGTGACGTTTTCACTCGGAATACGCAAAATCTGCCATTTAAATGTGTGGAAGGAAGATCAGCGTATCACGTCCCGTCTACATCGAAATTATTATCAAGCAATGCTGGCGTTAAGTATAATCAAACTAAGGACAGAACACTAATAACAAGGGAAAAATGCCTGGTAATAATAATCGAACTCTCATGTTACAACAAGGATGCAAATTTCAAATGACAGCTATGAACTGGGTATCATAGAGGCGTATTTTCAGTTTATGATTACAACAGATTTCGAATACCACTTGCATGAAAGAAGTTTCGGCAAAACATGTCGACATTAACGATTATAATTACTACCACAACAGACTATCTTCACCTTTTCGTTTTGCATCTGTAACGGAAATGAAGCTAACCCAGGAAGATTAAATACAATTTTCTGTGTTACACAGCGAATAACAGTAACGCAGCGTAACAGGCGGAAAACAAATGGAGCACCATATTCTGTTTCGTATCCGCTTGCTTCTGAAAGAAATATTTGAATCTATCCGGGCCAGCAGTTTAACTGACGTTGTTGCTACTAGAATTCTCAATGATATTTCTTTTATTATGTTGCAACGTACAGTACCGTAACTGGCAAGTGGCGAAAACTTCCGTATCGTATCATGAATGATTCATCACGCAGCTCACGAACGGCCGAGTCATGCTTTGTCTCCGAGTCACCAGATAGGAATTGCAGCCCTTCACTGCGTACGTTCGAGCCACTCATCGCAAGTTCTATGACCTCTACAGTCAGTCACCTACTCTCTCATAACTTGGGAAGCACGTAATTACTGTTGTGGTCTGCAGTCCGAAGACTGGTTTGATGCAGTCTCCCAACCTAGTCTGTTCTGTGCAAGTCTCTTGATCTCTGTGTAACTACTACAATCTTCATCCATTTGAACCTATTCAGTACTTAACTGCAGTTCAGCTATACTCTCCGTCTACAATCTCCCCCTCCCCCCACCACCACACACATACCTTTCCCTCAAACACGAAATTACAATTTTTTGACGTCTCAGAATGTGTGTTACCAACAGATCCATTCTTCACTCTTTTAGTCATGTTATGTTTCTCCCCAATTTGATTCAGTACCGCCCGCCCCCATTAGTTATTCGATCTACTCCTCTAATCTTCAGTATTTTTCTATGGCACCACATATCAAAAGTTTCTATTCTCTTCTTGTCAGAACTGCTTATCTTCAACGTTCTGTTTATAAACGACGTTACATTCGATACAAATACCTTCAGAAAATATTTCCTAAAATTTAAATTTATATTCGAGTTAAACAAGTCCTTTTTTTCATTAATGATTTTCTTGCTATTGTCCGTCCGCGTTTTATATCCTCTCTGCTTCGGTCACAGTTATTTTGGTGCCCAAATTGCAAAACTCATGTACCACTTTTAACATCTCACTTCCAAATTTTTCTATTTTAATTTCATCAGCCTTGCCTAATTTAATTCGACTACACTGCATTACCTTAATTTTTACTATAGCTGATGTTCATATTAAACCTGTTTTCAATACATCTGTTCCGTTCAGCGGCTTTCGTAAGACCTTTGTTGTCTGACAGAATTAACAATTTCGTCGGGAAGCCTCAAAGTTTTATTTATTCCCCCTGAACTTTTGTTTCCTCTCCGAATTTGTCCTTGTACAGATTGAATACCACAGTGGAGAGACTACAATCCTGTGTCACTCCTTTATCAACTACTGCTTCTCTTCATGTAGTTCGACTTTTACACCTGCAGTCTGCAGTCTCTTTCTGGCATAAGTTATCTGTAACTTTTCATTCCATGTATTATCCATGCTACCTTTAGAATTTCAGTTAGAGTACTCCAATCAAATTACAAAACGCAGAGGCACAGGGCGTCCCTCACGAGTCTCATCTTGCTTCACTGAATTCGTCGTGTACGCCATAAAAATCGCATGACCACGTTAAAATATCTTTAAGGAATTTACTGGAAGTCATTAAATGGCTCGGAGCACTATGGGACTTAACTTCTAAGGTCATCAGTCCCCTAGAACTTAGAACTACTTAAACCTAACTAACCTAAGGACATCACACACATCCATGCCCGAGGCAGGATTCGAACCTGCGACCGTAGCGGCCGCGCGGTTCCAGACTGTAGCGCCTTTAACCGCTTGGCCACCGCGGCCGGCCGGAAGTCATTAACTTGTCACTGTACTCGGAGATAATTCTGATGCCATATGATAACTACATAATCCAGAAATAATGAAAAATGGACTGCGCACTCCCCATTGCGCTTCCCACAGAATTCAAACTTTTCGTTATCTAACCTGTAACGTGATTCACGGGCATCTTTACAGTCCTCTGCAGAGTAACAGCAGTCACAAAATGAGGCTTCAACATGCAATTCGATCTAAATCTAAGTGGACAAATTATAGCCTAGTTCTTACTTTGCATTTCACGCAGCCTACCGTAGAAGCTTTACATTTTCTGATTTGAAGACTGACTACTGGAACAAGTTCATTGGATCACGAGGGAACGGGGTGGAGAACGAAAGATGAGCACGTTTGCTTTATTAATGGTAGGATAACCATTGAAATCGCGGAACACTTTAAAATTCTGTACTTTTGCTGTACTAGGATGACTGCCTGCAAGGTGTAAAGTGTGTCCGGGGGACGCGGAAAATAGTGCATTCGTAGTCTTAATGTGGCAACGAAGTGATTTGTCTAACATCCAGAAGGGCATGATCACTAGCTTTCGGGCCAAGGGTGGAAGCATTTCCGAAATGGCTCAGTCTGTGAACCACTTGCGTGCGTGGTTGAAGTATACTGTGCCTGTCAAAATGGAGTTGTCCAAAACCGGCGCCGAGGCAACTGGTATGCACCATGAGCCATAGATAACAGGGGTGAAAAACGGCTACCAAGACGTGTACGGGCGAACAGACGTGCAACTGTTGAGCAACTCACCGCCAAGATGAACCAAAGGGCTGCCAACAGTGTCTCCTTAACGACCGTTCTGAGAGCTTTGCTGTGTAAGGGTCTCCGCCAGAGGCGCCCGGTTCACGCACGCATGCTGACTGTTCATCGATGACGAAGACTGGGATTTGAGCGTCAGTACCGTGACGAAGTAGAATGAGTGGTGACAGGTGGCCTTTTCCAATGAATCGCGTTCTATGCTGCAGCGAAGTGAAACGTCTGAAAGCGAACACCCTGCAACAGTCGTCGGAAGAGTCCAGGATGGTGGAGGGAAAGTTATGATCTGGGAAATGTTTTCGAGGCATTCACTGGGTGACATCATCATTCTGGAAGGCAAAAATGAATCAACAGAAGTAAACAAGCAGTTTGGTTTTTCCTCGGCACGATGGCATCTACGAGCATGACAATGCAACGTGTCACACAGCTCCAAGTGTACGCGCGTGGTTCAAAGGATCAGTTTACTGCACTACCCTGGCCACTGACCTCCCCGGATTTGTATCTAATCGAGAATATGTGGAACCATCTCTATCCGGCTATTCACGCCATGGATACTCAACCGAGAAATCTTGCGCAGCTGTTCACGACGCATGGGATGACTCCATATCCCTCGCGGTACCTCCCAGAACCTGAATGACTCTTCCTGCACTTTTCGCGCTGCAAAAGATTCAGGCCTTTGACTGATGGTCACATTATGTGAACGGACAGCGTACGTGAAGGGAAAAAAATCTTCAGCAGCACTCTTACGCCATAGTCCTCGTATTCCAGTATATTCCAAATTATCAAGAGCAAATTACAATATAGTATAGCTCAAATTGAAGCAGTGAATATAGTTAAAAAATCAGTAAGGCGCAAAGCACGCTCTATGAAATCGTGGATCGTATATTAAAACATGGCGCTTTTACGAGTGCGTAAATGACTTTTGAAACACACATTACGACGTTACAACTGAAACGTGTTTCTCGGTGACCTTGTCCTTAGTTTAGCAGGCCAGGTAACAGAAACTTAGATGAGGTATTTTTGTTATAAACAAACATTTTTTCAATTCTATAAAATTATTTCTAGAACCAGAATTATATTCACAATATACAATCGTAGAAAAAAACGAAATGACAGTGTCACTGAACTGTGAAACAAGAAAATCGGGCAAGACGCGCAGTAAGTGCAAAGGAAAAAAATTACTGGAACATATAATTTACTTCATTTTCAATAGGGAAGTAGGCGGCTAGAATTTTACACTTCCGGCAACTCTTCGCTTACCTCCGTTCCCTCACAACTCTCCTCTGTTAACAGCACTGTAATTCTATGTCAGCCTAAGCATACACTGCAGCGAGGCCACTGAACTTATCATCTTTGAATAGAAGTCAGCAACACCTTGCAGGTCGTGGCATCTGGTTCTTATTACTACAGAAAAAAAAGGAACGACAGTTTCTCCTGTTTCAAATTTGGCAGTATGTATAAGAAATACGCAAGATGAAAGAAAAACACGAAAAACTTTGAGGACGAAACACTTTTCCGGACGCGCTAGTGAAACGTGTACAGGCGTCGCAATCAACATTAATCCTTCGATATGAATGTACCAACTAACAGAATAAAATGAAAGAAGAGGTTAAATTTAACCGTTTCTCACGAAAGATGGGCACAAAATGGGCACAAAAATATTAATCACCTTTGAAAGCAATGCTACATGCCACATACCACTGAACGAATGCACCAAACAAGAAAAGTTCTTTCAATTACATTTTTAGCACATCTTCTACCAACCAAACAAGAAAACTTGTTTCAATTACATTTTTAGCACATCTACCATATGATCCGCAGAACTGTCACTCTTTCTCGACCGTTCCTATAAAAACGAGTGGCGGGACAGATAAAACTGTAAAACTCCATGTCGTGATTTCCCGTGGTAATGCGATTGGGGTACAAATAAATATCAGCCCAATAAAATTTTAACTTCCTCTTGAAGTACAAGTTTTCTCGATTTTAATAGTGACATTTCTTCATCTTACACAACAACAATAAATTTTAAAGATCTTTTAATTGGATTGTGAGTAAACGTATTTTCTTGTGACAGAGAAATACTTTCGAATATGCCTTCAGTAGATCCCATGTAAATGGCCGCTGCTGTTTACAATGCAAAAGGCTTTACCACTACTCATTCTATCGCATATACTGGCTGCACGTTGTGAAATTTAGCACCTTCAACAAAAAAATTTACGTTATAATAGTCACGTTACGAATGGGATACATGCGTTAATTAAGCCAAATACTAGCACGAGCAAACTTTTATTTTTACGTTGCGAGTACTAGTCAATCACCTCTAACGCTCCACACTACTTTACAAAACTAATAGTAGACAACAAATTCAGTCAGTCTTCAAAAATATTGCCAAAACCAAGCAGCGTCCTAATTGTAAGACAATGGTGGACAGATATTTACTGTCTGGTACAAATGATCTATGCAAGTGGTTGTAAAAAGGTACCAGACTAACTAAATGTAGTGCAATGACCAAGCTGCGCAGTACCTATGACGATAAATACTAAACAAAAATTTGTGATGCTTCTCCCGTAGCAGTAAATGATCGTGCCTCTTAGTACCGTTGTTACCTCTGCATTTTGTAATTCTCAGCTACATTCCAGCACATGTGTGATTATAAAGTCAGTTATAGTCGGCTAAATTTTGCAGTGCGGCGACGTACTGTTCTTTGCAAGGCTTTTAACGCTTCTCATGTGGTTATATGCAAAGCTGTGAAAATGACATGTCTTAATGATATTCCCATAAACGTGCTAGCGTGCAGAAAATGTTATGATGAAAAATCTAACTTATTTTCTGAGAAGACTGTCACTACCCCAGTTTCAAATCAGGGTGCTGCTGACGGGGGATCCACCGCAACCACTTTTTAGCTACTCAGCTTAAAAAATATGGTGCCCGCACCTTTTGCTGCACACACTGCAAAAGAACTCTTTAACTATTCCATTTACTAATACTGGGATACCGGTAGCTTCGCTTTGAAAAACAAATGCGGAACCAAGAGCCGGGGTTGAACGAATAAATTATTTTCATGGTAATTTTTTCGAAGACATACGGCTTCTTTAATTGCCTATTTTCAATTTGATTGTTACTAAGAATTTACCACATCCACATACTTAAAAGGGCGCACTCGCTAAGGCATGCAACTGTGTGGGCTAATAAAACTGTCAACAAACTTCTCGCGTAATTTAACAAGAAACCAATTCTATTAACATCAAGCGTATACTGCATATAGAAGAAAACTGACAGATGACCTAATCTGATGGCATGGTACCATGAGCGTTTTTTGAGACACGATGACAATGCGAGAAGAAAAAGTCGTATAAATGCTGTTGCTTATCATTCTTTCTTATTCCCTATCGGTTAACGCAAGCGGCGGTCTTTCTTTCTGAACTGTAGCTTTCCACCGGATGGACGCACACGTATAGTTAACAGAAAAGGCGCGGTACAACTACAGCACACTGACTCTGCACCAACTACATGGAAAACAAACAACTTCGCTGCGAAACTGCTGTTATTACTGAATATCACAACTATCTTGTCTCAAATTGGGAGCAACAACGATTAATTAAGTTTTAACATACCCACAACACAGGCAACTCGCAACTTTTTCTATAAAGAAGACTCTTTTCCAATCAAGACCACGACATAACCGAGATTCATCTTGCCTTGTGGTGTACACAGTCACACTGAGTGAGACAGCCGTTTTTATGTTAAATTATTTGTAACTACTACTCACGTACGTAACGCCAGCAACATTACCACACCAACAAAGCTGTGCCGACGCGCGGCAACTGTCACATACACTTCGGCACTTAACCACCAGGGCGTGCGACGGTTGCAGCAGACGGTGGCGCTTCCTTGCGACGGGTCAATAGAAACAAATAACGAATGCGACGCGCGAAAAATCGTGTAGTACGCATTGTGGTACCCATTCATGTATTTTATCTTTAAATTATTCGACTGAAGTTGCCGTGTTTTACGCGTCAAACTAAAATACCCATGTCTGGTACTAACTTATGTTTTAATAATAACGCTGAACAGTGTGTCACGTAGTTGAAGTCAATAGAACCAAGGAAATAACAAAATGAATTGTAAAGTTTTATTTGCTCCATCCGAAATGGTTGGAGGAAGCCTGTGAATCTAAAAACAACAGGACTGTTTATGTGGCAACTTATCTGCTACGATTTTCTTTTTATTTGTATTTTACGTGAGGCATTTCGGTAAATAATTGTCGTTTTCAAGTGTAATACGCTATTATTCACTATGTTTTTACGTATATGTTGCTGCTTTGTTCTGTCGTATTCATGTAATGTATTGAAAAAGCACCTTTTTTTCCAATGGTCGTGTTGCCAACTCAGTCCATTTCTCGTATTGCTGTACTTAAGTAAATTAAACAATTAAATAATTTATCCTAATTCAAGTTTTTATTAAAATATCAACGTACAAATAAGAAATTTCATTGGGTTAATACTGGAATTAATATTGTGGATGGACTTTTAGAATAGAAAGCTCAATACACTGTTTAACAATCAATTTTCTGACTGTTACTACCCACTGCACCAAGTCCAAGAGGTTGGAGGAGCCGAAGGACCCATGTATACTGCCAATAATATTTTATAGCTGAGAGGCATGGACATTAAATGACTTCATTGTCAGAAAACTTAAAGTAGTTCAAAGAGGAATAGAAACATCGATATTGGGCTACACAAAGGCAGAATGAAAGTAGTCGATATCAGACAGATAACAAAGATCACTCACATAATGGACAACTGAATACCTTGAAATGGCAGGTCGCTTGAAGGAAGAAGCCTGGATCTAGCGGGCAAACCGGAGCGCCAAATTCATATTCTTGAAAAAACACTGTTTTACAAAGTGCCTAGCATTCAGCAACGTTGGTCTAGCGATTATTCATATAATTTTGAAACGCATCCCAGTTTCTTCCTGAACATTTTTTACTACATTCTAAATTGTTTTCTGAACGAATCATAAGTTGATTTTTGAATATGTGGATATGAGTCTTGCTTATTTTGCGTGTGTTACAATCGCTGCAATATTAGGAAAACATATTTCGTTTTATCAAGGAGACTGACAAAACAGACATAATCGAATCAAGGAACAACATCAGTCTTGGGTATTACCCATACTATCATCTTTTTCAGTATTCGACAACGAAATGTTGATTTTTCATGTAGCGAAACGTTTGATGAACTTTGATGAGGTAATGGATTCTTTCGCAGAGAGGCAAGCACGCCAGGTAAAGCTGCAGCAAGATTAGAGAGAAAAAATCCTGGGACCTAAGGGTTGAAGAAATGTGTACCGTCTTGCTTGTCTCTCATTGTTACTGGTTTCATGTTTCCTCCATTTAATTTTACGTCACTCAAAAGAGAAAGTTATTAGCTATTGGGCAATAAGGAGTGCAAGTTTTCTGAAGAGTTCTTATTCTCTGGGCAACAAATAATTCCATCCAGTTTTAACTCTGAGCTATTTAAAGTGGGGTAGGATGTCGAACTGGCCGATTGGAGGCAGGAGACACATCACTGGGCATTTTAATTTCCACTGTCCTGAATATAGGTTTTATGGCTTCCATTACAAGATATATAGGTTTAAATTCCAAAGAGCGAAACACAGAGACGTGTGATGGAAGAATACTGCGTGAAGAGGCGTGGTCTGCATTGCGGCACACTGAAAACTAAGTAACACGTCTTACATGTTCTTGAACATATATGGTTTGTATATCAGACGCTTCAAAAAGATGTGCATTACAAAATGAACTAAGGTTTTTCCCCAGTTCATCGGAAATATCGTAGATCTGGGCCTGCTAAGAAAATATGGTAGGTGATCAAAACAAGTACTAGACTGGAGCTCAAATTACCAAAAGACCAAGGGGAAGACCACCAGACAGATGGGTCAGAGACTTAAAGAAGACAGTCGGACAACTGCCAATGGGAAACTCAAGATCAGCAGAAATGGAAGAATGTCCAGGGATCCTACGTTGCATACTGACTCAAATAGGCCACATCACCAAGTGATCGAATTGGCTGATGATTATTATTATTGTGTGTCATCTGAAGCAATAAGAGTCTGCAGCAGGACCTCCATGGATTGATT
This sequence comes from Schistocerca cancellata, assembly GCF_023864275.1. Classification (NCBI taxonomy): domain Eukaryota; kingdom Metazoa; phylum Arthropoda; class Insecta; order Orthoptera; family Acrididae; genus Schistocerca; species Schistocerca cancellata. Next base: position 440,130,928 of record NC_064631.1, read on the forward strand.
GAACAATCACACTTGCTACAAAACAGTCTGCAAAGCTATTAGAACCATTCTTGTTCTGAGTAATACACTGGTAGCAGTCACTAACTACTTTAAGTGCATCTATTTAACTATTTTTCATTCTGAATAAGTTAGTTTTCTTATATGTGTGTTCATTTTGTTAAAAAAAATGGTGAAGAAACCTCCACATAAGCAACTGTTTAGCCCCTTACTGCGTGAAAAAATGACACATGTTAACTTCAGTGTCCTGATGTCTGGAAAAATATGTAAAAAATTCTCTCTCTTATGTGTGGTTCGTTAGTTTTTGTTTAAGGGTTTGTGGCATATATGGGACAGCTTGCAGTTACTACCAACATTTTGTGATACTAGTTTCACGCTGGATGAGAAAACACTTAGAAAATATATAAGATATAAACATACATTAGCATAACTAAGTTTATTTTTTAAATAATTACAATTTCTGTTCATTAATTTATATGTTTATCAGAAATCAAACAAAATTATTTATCATTTAGTCTATTCGTTATGAAATTTAATCAAACGGTTTCTCTCCTTATTCAAACATAAAGATGCACTGCACTTCAGACAGACTATGAAGAATTTTCCATCGCAATCTGTAAGCTTGGATCAACCACAGTTTTCGAGTCAGACTGGCATGTGGCCTATGCCAGTCTGTCGTGCCTGACACTGTGGAAGATCTGTCACAGGACCCTTCTTCCTACTGTCCAGCTGTTCTGGAATTCATTGCTTGGCTACCTCATTTCTTGGATAATGTTTTGCCCTTTTTACAGAGGGCATCTGCCACTGATACCTTCAAATCCACTAGGGTCATATAGTCTGTATTTCTCCTTCTCCATGGTAGTCAGCTATTAACACAAGCTAGATCAATTAGAAGAAAGAAAATCTTCAGGTAGCCTACCCTTTTTTTTATCCGATTTGAATTCTGTAATATCCAAGCATAGAATCTAACAGATCGAAACCACCCATGTACTCACTGTAGACCATCACAGAGTGTTGCCAAGGTATCATTTTGTATTTCTTTTCCTTTCTGAAAAGCCTCTTATTTTCATCTTCTGGCTTGGATCCAACATATGTGGACAAAGTGTTGACTACTCTGTTGTCAAACCAGATTACTACTGACAATTTTATGCCATCTACTGTTGCTACCTTCTCCTTCATGCTACCTCGGCCGTTCTTCTTCATTTCTGCCTCCTTAAGGAAAATGCAACCTGGTATGTGATTGGCACAGACTGTTCCTAATGACCATATTCCTTACTTATGCAAATACACTTTCAAAGGTATACTAGTGAACCAATTGCCAAAAAACGATTGTTGTTCACATGTCTTGGGACTGTTTGTGTAAGATGCACAACAACATTGCTGCTAACTTCTAATTCCACAGTACCAGGCATTATAACATTATTCTGAGCTCCAGCAAAAATTTCGTAATCTTAGCTGAATCCCGACGCCACAACAAGAACAAAAGCTTTGAGCCCCCATTTATGTGGATTACTAGGATTGTATTGTTTTAGTGAAGATCTGCACTTTGTTGGAATAATCTGTTCATCCACAGCTAAAAACTCCTCTTTTGGTACTCATAACAGTCTTTCATGCAACTGGTCTAGCAGTGGGCAAATTTTGAAAAGTTCATCATAGTAGGGGTCACAAGTGGGGACTAGATTACTGTTATCATAGAAGTATATGAATCGTTTTATTTCTTCCCATCGGTTACAGCTCATTATGTCACTTGCAGCAGGGTGGCCCTGATGTTGCGACCAATAACGCCTTGTTGCTGGGAGCTGAATAATGGACATAAGCATGGTCATACCAATAAATTGTTCCATTTCTTCTACATTAACATTTACACTTTTACTGGGTTGGCATTCTACAGAATACAAATTAGTTTGTTTGTTTATGTACTGCACTATGTCTTCAGTAAAGAAAGACTGAAAATATTCCATAGGAGTGTCAAGATCCAATATATGCTCAGAAAGATTAGTATTACCAGTGAATTTTACCTCTTCATCTTTTCTAATCAAGTGTCCTACATTCCAGTGTATTGTAGGTTTCTCCACCTTAGCAGGAGGTTTTGAAATTCGTTGCTTTGCTCTAACCCTTTCTGCAATATAATTATCGTCAACGTTGCCATCAGCAAAAAGCCTCATCTCACTGATATCTTCTGACTGATTCCATTCCTGGTATCACTTTTTTTTTTTTAAAAAAAAAAGAAAAAAAAAGCTCTGAGGTCTGATATCATCATCACTATCTGATTCTGAAAAGCACAACATCTCCATTTTGAAAATACTGTTCTGCAGAAAATGTTTCATGATCTGACATATCTGGGTCTTTGCTAACATTTCCATCCTCAATAACTCTTATTGTGGCAGAAGAGCTCTAAGACTTCGTTACATTCATTGCATTAACACAGTTGAAAAGAGAAGATATATTTTACTGCGAAAGTTAGGTTATGATGAATGTTTACTTTATGCTACCAATAATGCATGTTGTGTCATGTGTGTCACAAACCAGTTTTTCAATATTATACGTATTCTAATTGACAAGTACACAAACTTACATCTTTACAATTATCCATAGATGTCCTTTCATCCCTAGAAATTATATAAACTCTAGATTAAAATGTTTACTGCGTCAAATACAACTTTTCATATGACAGGACTGAACGTAAACAGCTCACAGCACAAAGCAAAGATTCTTACTACATAGCTCCTTAGTCTCGCAACAGATGGCATTTGTTGTTTGCAGAGATATTCTTAACAGTGTACCGTATCTGTCCCAACATGCGTTTACAAAAGATATTTTCAGATATGAGCTTCACAATGAGGAAAATGGCATGTGCCATATATGACCCAGTATGCAGTAAGACGTTAAGAGAAAAATGGTTAAAGGACGAAGAATTAAAAGTCTGGATTCAAAAGGTGCCGACAGATAAAACAAAACTGTGATGTCATTTTTGTCAGTGCCCTCCTCCATTCAGATGATATGTTAGATTTGATGAATGTTGCAAATCAGGTAGTATATTCCATATAAGCTGGCAAAATACAGTATAAAAGTATACACACACTGTGATGCGAGTAAAAGCAGCCAAACAGCCTGCTAATCCGTATCAAATACCCAATTATACATGGAATGTTGTATTATTACGAATTCAATCCACTGACAACAGAGGCAGAAACATGACAGTGGACAACAGTTCTATATATACATCCATTGCTAACGAACTGTACACTAATCATCCAATCACAGCAGTAGGTACTCTTTAAAGGAATGGGAGAGAAATTCTGTCAGAACTGCTATCAATAAAGGGAATGCCAGTAAATGATAGGATCTTTGGATTTGGAGAGAAACAGGGTAGCGGCTGCCTCCTTTGCCCATATGTGCAAACAAGAAACATAAAAAGAATATGCTAATGGTATCTACCATGCATATAAATAAACCGGAAGTGATTAAATTCTACAATCTTGCAAAAATAGGTGTGGATGTTGTTGATCACCTGAAATTGGAATATTCTGTTTCAAGAAAAGGCAACTGCTGGTCTCTTACATAGTACCTCCTCCTCTCCCCCAGTTTGCTGAACATTGGAGTAATAAATGCTAAAATAATATACAAAATTAATACAAAGGACTTAATTCCAAGGAGAAGATTCCTTGCAGAACTGAGTATGTGCTGACAGAAGCACATATGACCAAACACATGTCAACTCCTAGCATTCCATACCACTTGAAGGAGAAACTATAAGGTCTTGTAGATACCCACAACCTACCTAGAGCAGAAGGAGCAAGTGAAAAGTGAATCAAAATGAAAACCAAGCTGTCACTACTGCTGTAAAAGGGAAAATGCACACACAGCCACACCCACCTTTCTTCCAGTCCTATTTATAAAGAACATACAGCAAAATGTGTTCATGCTTGCCTTGTGTGTATGTCACAAGAAGGTAAATCTGATTCAGATCAGTAAAATGGGAGAGAAAGTAATGTTACTCGTTATGTCAAAGTGCGAACCATTCAACAAAACAACATCGATATGGGCTTTCAGAGCCGAACACTCACTAGTTTATCCTTGATGTCTGTACAACACAAAGCTGTACACCTTGTCTGGGCCCGTCAACACTGACATTGACTTGGGATGACTGGGAACATGTTCGATTCTACACAGAGTTCGCGAAAGAACTTGCCCCCCTTCTAACAGCCATGTACCGCAAGTCTCTAGAGGAACGGAAGGTTCCAAATGATTGGAAAAGAGCACGGGTAGTTCCAGTTTTCAACGAGCAGATGCGCAAAACTGTAGGCCTATATCTCCGACATTGATCTGTTGAAGAATTTTAGAACATGTTTTTTGCTCACGTATCATGTCATTTCTGGAAACCCAGAATCTATTCTGTAGGAATCAACATGGATTCCGGAAACAGCAATCATGTGAGACCCAACTCGCTTCATTTGTTCATCAGACCCAGAAAATATTAGATACAGGCTCTCAGGTAGATGCCATTATCCTTGACTTCCGGAAGGCGTTCGATACAGTTCCACACTGTCGCCTGATGAAGTAAGAGCATACGGGATATCAGACCAGTTGTGTGGCTGGATTGAAGAGTTTTTAACAAACAGAACACAGCACGTTGTACTCGATGGAGAGACGTCTACAGACGTTAAAGTAACCTCTGGCGTGCCACAGGGGAGTGTTATGGGACCAATGCTTTTCACAATATATATAAATGACCTAGTAGATAGTGTCTCAAGTTCCATGCGGCTTTTTGCGGATGATGCTGTAGTATACAGAGAAGTTGCAGCATTAGAAAGTTGCAGCGAAATGCACGAAGATCTGCAGCGGATAGGCACTTGGTGCAGGGAGTGGCAACTGACCCTTAACATAGGCAAATGTAATGTATTGAGAATACATAGAAAGAAAGATCCTTTATTGTATGATTATATGATAGCGGAACAAACACTGGTAGCAGTTACTTCTGTAAAATATCTGGGAGTAATCGTGCAGAACGATTTGAAGTGGAATGATCATATAAAATTAATTGTTGGTAAGGTGGGTACCAGATTGAGATTGATTGGGAGAGTCCTTAGAAAATGTAGTCCATCAACAAAGGAGGTGGCTTACAAAACACTCGTTCGACCTATACTTGAGTATTGCTCATCAGTGTGGGATCCGTACCAGATCGGGTTGACAGAGGAGATAGCAAAGATCCAAAAAAGAGCAGCATGTTTCATCACAGGATTATTTGGTAAGCGTGATAGTGTTATGGAGATGTTTAGCAAACTCAAGTGGCAGACTCTGCAAGAGAGGTGCTGTGCATCGCAGTATAGCTTGCTGTCCAGGTCTCGAGAGGGTGCGTTTCTGGATGAGGTATCGAATATATTGCTTCCACCTACTTATACCTCCTGAGGAGATCACAAATGTAAAATTAGAGAGATTCGAGTGCGCACGGAGGCTTTCCGGCAGTCGTTCTTCCTGCGAACCATACGCGACTGGAACAGGAAACGGAGGTAATGACAGTGGCACGTAAAGTGCCCTTCGACACACACCGCTGGGTGGCTTGCGGAGTATAAATGTAGATGTATGTCAGCAGGGGATTGTTCAAGCTGGTGGATGTTCTGTAATGGTGTGGGGCATGTGCGGTTGTGGGGATTGTGCGGTTGGAGTGATATGGGGGCCCCTGATATGTCTAGATACGATTCTGACAGGTGACACACATTTAAGCATCCATTCATGTGCAGTGTGCATTCCAACGGACTTGGGCAATTCCAGCAGCACAATTTGAGACCCCTCATGCCCATAATTGCTGGAGAGTAGCTCAAGGAATACTCTTCCGAGTTTAAACACTTCTGCTGGCCACCAAACTCCCCAAACATGGACATTATTGAGCATATCTGGGATGCCTTGCAACAGGTTGTTAAGAAGAGATCTTCACCCCCTCATACTCTTATGGATATTCCCCCTCACACTATTTTAGACATTAGTCAAGTCCATGCCACAAAGTGTTGTGACAATGACTGCGTGCTCATGGGGGCCCTTCACGATATTAGGCAAGTGTACCAGTTTCTTTGGCTCTTCAGTGTAGAACACTAGAGTGACCCATTACTGATTACTGCTCGAGTGTTTTGGATCCACACCAGTCAGATTAAAGGAAGAAATCGAAGCAATTCGAAGGTTGGCTGCTAGATTTATTACCAGCAGATTCGATCAATATGTGAATGTTATTGAGATGCTTCCCAAAAGGGAAGATGACACTATTTTTGCAGAACACTACTGAAATAATTTAGAAAACCAGCATTTGAAGCTGAGTGCAGATTGTACTATTGCAAACATACATTTCATGTAAGGGCCATGAAGATAAGGTAAGAAAAATTAGGGCTTGTACGGATGCATATAGGTAGTCGTTTTTCTCTAGCTCTGTTTGCAAGTGGAACAGGAGAGGAAGTGACTAGCAGTGGTACAAGGTACCTCCCTCCATGCACCCTACAGTAGCTTTCAGATTATGTATGTTGACAGAACTACTGCTTATTGAAATATTTTTATGTTATGCGATACTTACATTTCATTGTTTGTTTGTAATGTAATTGGATATATAAAAAATCTACTCACCAGGCAGCAGCAGCAGGGGAAGACATAAAAAAGTTTTTATGTATGCAGGCTTTCACAGCCAGTGGCTGCTGCTTCTGGCAGAAGGGTTGAAGGGTTAAGGAAGAGGGGTGAAGGAAAAGGACTGGAGAGGTTTAGGAAAAGGGGCACAGTTCAGTTTTCCTATGTTTAGTCCAGCATTGCCTAAAGCTGTCTTTGAAAATCTGAACAATTTCCAGTTCCATCAATTTAATCTTACTCTCATTTTCTACATTTCCAACCTTTCTGCAGTTTCTGAACTTTTAACTCTCAGTTACCAGTGAATTACGCTCAGAGTCCATATCTGTTACTGGAAATATCTTAAATTTAAAATCTGGTTTTTGGAATAGTTGTCTTCCAATAGATAATCAGTCTGATACCTTCCACAGTACCCAGGTCTCAGCCACTAGTAGTATCTTCTTACATGATTCTTAAACCAAGTATTAGCACCGATTAAATTATGCTCTGTGCAAAATTCTTCCTTCTTGATTTCTTTCACCCAGTCCAGGTTCTATTTTTTTTCTTTTCTTCCTTTTTTTACTATCAAATTCCAGTCACCTATAACAATTAAATTTTCATTTCCCTTGACTATCTGAATAATTTCTTTTATCTCATCATATTTCAATCTCTTCATTATCTGTGGAGCTACCAGTAGGTGTCATATAAACTTGTACTACTACAGTGGACATTAGCTTTGTTATTAGTTCCTCCATGTCCGTACCATGCTGCTGATTCCGCAACTCACATTCAATTGATGAAAAGCTGCATCAGTTGCCCCAACTCCCTATATTTTCTTTTTTAGAACTTTATTAACTTCACACGACTGGTTTCAGTCCTTATATCAGGCCTTTATCAAGTGTGGAAGTTATGCTGTAGAGAAGCAACATTGAAGAATCTGCATGGTTTTGGATTGATCCAATTTGGAATAGAAAAATGCCAACGCAGACATATGCTGTATAGATAAATACCTTTATTAAAAACGTGACTTGTCCTTTCCATTTACAAAATGTCATGTACAATTTATTTTTTCTGCATATATGATTCATATTTTACTTTACTTTTATCTTTAGAATCCTCTTTAGGTTTCAACCCAACACTACTGCACCAAAATAAAAAGGATTTGCACCTTGAAATAATTTGTTCACTGCATTACAAAGAGTTTTTAGATTAGGCAACGCTGTAACCTTACTAATACCAGCAGGCTGACTAGGGTTACTGTATGTTACAAACTCCCATCTGCTTTTACCAATATAAACCCTCCAAGGAACACCAGATGAGTCAAATCCCTCAATACTAAACTGACCCAATTTACTATTATATTCAACTCTCATCTTTTCCAGTGGTCCCTGTTTCTCAAAGACTTTCTAATAGGCACACATGTCACATATAATCAGTTTGCACATGAAGCCTATAAACATACATGACAATCTTATTAGTTATTACATTGTTATACTTCTTAGTGCAGAACGCCATCTCATTGTATTATTTGACATTGCTTCTCTATAGCATAACTTTCTGTTAGACTTCATAATGGTCTGATACAAAGCCCGAAATTGTCTATGGGAACTTAATAAAGTTCTAAAAAAAAAGCAACTGGAGCAGCTTTAATGAAATGTTAGCTTTGTTCTACCTTGGCTACAAAAATGTATTAATTTTATTATTCATAGTAGCTTACCTGTGTTCCTATTTTCTTGTCCATTATTAGATTACTCCTGCATTAATCCTATTTGATTTTGTATTTATAACCCTATACTCACTTAAGGAGTCTGTTCTTTCAGATCCCGCACTTCACCAATTCCCACTATCTCTGATTCCAACATATCCCTACCTCTCTTCAAATTTTGTAACCGTCTACAGATTAAAGGCTCTGAAAGTCCATGCTGCAAACCAAACAATGCCAGTTTTACTTCCCGCCCAAAGAACTGGATGGGGACTACTTTACTTCTGGAATATTTTATCCAAGAAGATGACATCATCATTCAACTGTACAGAAGAGCTGCAGGCCCTCAGGCAGCATAAAGTCTGTAGTTTCCTCTTAAATTTACTGTGTGTTAAATATTAGCTAGTTCCAGTAATTGCTATTTTACAGTGTTTTCCCCAAGTTTGTCTAGTGTCTTGTTGTTTTTGTTTTCACAGTTTTACCTCCAACCAGTCTGTGAAACTCTTTCCACAAAAGCATTTTATTTATTTACTTTTTGTTTTAGTTTTCACAGAAGGTTTTATTGTCATACTCTTGCGCGATGTTTTGCAAAAGGAATATTTTATTTACCTTACTTGTCTAAAAATAAACAAGAAATCCCTTTCCTCAAACTTAAATTAAATGATTTCTTTACCTTTAACTACCAGAATGAGTACTTCACATGTCACATAAAATGTACTTTCACAACTTTATTTCAGATTCTTCCTTTCATCACTGCAGCAGATTCATCATGTCGTTTTTCCATTAGAAAAATACTTTTGTAGAAATTTTTGAAGTTAGGATTCAAATAATGTTAATCAGGAAAAATCATGTATAAAGTTAAATTCGAAGGTGTTAAATTTAAAGACTAATTTTCATCCCCACAGCAGAGCGTGCACTTATATTAAACTTCCTGGCACATTAAAACTGTGAGCTGGACTGGGACTCGAATCTAGGACCTTTGCCTTTAAAGGTCCCAGGTTTGAGTCCACATCCAGTGCACAGTTTTAATCTGCCAGGAAGTTTCAAGTCAGTGCACACTTCACTGCAGAGTAAAAATGCATTCTGGAAACACTCTTTGCAATTTCTGTTCTTCCAGGAGTGCTAGCCCAACATATGCAGGAGACCTTCTGCCAAATTCAGATGGTAGCAGACAAGTACTAGTGGAGTGAAGCTGTGACAGCAGGTCATGAGTCTTGCTTAGATAGGTAAGCTGGTAAAGCACTTGCCTACTTGCCTGGGAAAGGCAAAGATCCCAGGTTCGAGGCCCAGTCTGGCACAGAGTTTTAATCTGCCAGGATGTTTCAAAGCAAATGATGTTTCTGAACTGGGATAAATTATAAGAAGAGCTTAGTAAAAATTACAAAAAAACTTGGTACACATATTTGATAACAGAAATAAATCTTTCAATTTTTGCAGGTGATGCACCTTATTTTAACATGGTAAGTGATTTGACGAATTCTGCATACATTTGGTGTGTTACAAATATTTTAAATACAAAATAGGATAATATATTCACAATTAGACTGATGCTGAGTGAAGGCGAATATAATGTTCAACTTCCTTAGGACATTTACCATAATTTATCAACAATTTAAAAGCCTATATTGCTTCACATGGTGCAAAGTTGGTGGCAAAAATAACTACTGGAATTCATCATCATGCTCTTCAAGCCATCATGTAATTGTTGTGACTCATGTGGAAAAAGAAATGTCTGGTAACAAAGACATCAGACATAAAAATAAAAGTTGTTAATAATAACACCAATGCAGTCCACACAATTATGATGGCTTTAGTAATACCACAGGACCCATGCAGCATAATACTTAGGGATTGCCTGAAGATTTGTTGTGTTAACATGACTGTCAACATCGTCATATAGTGAACACTATCTGGCCAACCAGGAAACATTTCCACAGTTCAATGCCCAATAATGATGTTCACATTTTCACTGTCACTATGACTTAATAGTAATGTGTTAATAAGTTTCATTGGCTGAACAATTCAAGTTTACTGATATATTATACATAAAACTGAATTATAAAAGTACTCATCTTTTCTCCATCCTCTTTTCTTTTCATGTATTTTGTGATGACAATTTAGATTCATTAGATCTTAGTAATTATCACAGTTGCCTGCTTTTTTCTAGAATAAACTGTGTAAAACACAATTTGTTTATTCAACACAGACCAAAAACAGAATGAACAGAATTTATTGTTTGAAGCAGAACACAGAGCATCCCTTCTGTTCCCATTTTTGATACAATTCCAGAAAAATGCCAGTGTAGCAAGTAACAAAATTTTACCACAAGGAATCTAAATTAGGTAGAGAGCTGTCACAACCTGGACAGCTGGCAATTCTCTGTGAGCAGGAGACCGAGGATAGAGAGTGGGTGAGTGGTCTAGTTTGTGTCAAAGGGCATCAATGGCACAGTGGTATATGCAAAAACTTTTGTCAAGTTTACAGATTCATGAAGTGTTTTCAGTGTGGGTGTAAGAGCGTGCCGCAAATAAATGCTGATGCCCCGTCAGCGAGACATGATGATGTCCCACAGGTCAGAGAGCAACGGCTGCACGTTGTGCTCGCAGCAGTTTTGGCATGAAGGTGTCATCAACTCAGATATTCTGCAGTACAGTGTGGCTCCCACATCAGCACTCTCATAGTCAGCCAGCCGCACACTCAGGTGAGGACAGCTGACTGTGGTGCAGAATGCTGGCTGTCATGAGGACTGCCCCGTGGTTACCCACCACGGTTCAACTAAGACTGGAACATATATTTGAGAGTCAACCAGGGGACAGCGTGAAGGTGCCATATTTAGTCGGCCTGGAGACGACAGCTTGCAGACCATCCAAGGTATTCCTTCATGGAGGGGGGCTAGCAACACGATAGTCTTCACCTCATCCACAATGTTTCATTAGGCAGCAGCAGTAGACTACCATATCCATCAGGTTGGTTACATCTCAGTGCTGAAGTCAGCAAGCGGATAGCAGGGAGACCATCACTGATCAGCCGATCATGGATTCACTGAAACTCAGTGCACTGTTTTTCTCTCTGGTTCTAGTGGCATGGACAGAATGGCAGTATGAATGAATGTGTGTAGCTCTGAAAGTTTCACTATTTAAAGGACAGATCTTTCATCTATGGCAGGGTGGCTCTGGAAGTATTAATGAATTTTTCCTCGTTTATCGTTCCTGTCAGTGCTTCTTGCCTCATTGTGGTAAGTCAATAATTACTCTGGGTCTTCGAACTCTGGTATTTCTGCCTATGTTTGACTTCACAGTAGTGCTCTGGTGCTGATGTTATTAAGTGTTACTCCACACTACCTTGTTATGTAGCACTGCAACATTTGCTATTTGGAGGTTGTGTGGCAATGCCCTGACATCCATTACATCAGTAGTACATCATACTGGCATTCCAACTGGCATGCCGGCTCAGAGCCAGCCTTCTCTGTTCTGAGCTTACAGGCAAAAAAGAGCTTAAAAAAATTGCTCCTGGTATTAGTCAATCATCAGTTGATTGCACAATATCAGAATATGGGACAGCGAACAGATTTTTCTGAATTTACCTGTTTAGCAATACTATGCATGATCACAATTGTTTCACTTTTCCTGACAGACATTCCAAGAGCTCTTGGCCTAAAACATGGACAGCTAAATTCCTATAATCTTTTAAAAGTATGGCTCTGAACCTTTCTAAATGTACATTTAGATGCTTGTTTGTGATGAGTGTATAAACAATCACGTGTTAAGATTTTGAAAGAAATGGACAAAACTTAATTATAAACTGAAAACTCCATCAAATATGAAGCCAGAGTCAGATTAAACATTAAGGATTCCCCATTCATTTTCAAAGGTTAAGTAAAGGACTGATGAATTTAAGGATGGTAATGCATATGACCTATGAGACTCTCAGAGTGGCTTGATTAAGCACTGTATTAATTCACTGAAGATGATAAGCACTCAGAATGTCTAAAAACATGGACGAACAATTAAACTGTGTAAAACATTCATATTGTTGTGCTCAATGTTTATCAAATTAGAGGGTACACAAGCTCACTGATATTGCTGACTGGACCGGTCATTTCCACCATATCACACAAAATTTTTAGTGTATAAAAACTTTCCATTCAATGGGTGTCATGACAATTTGAATAAATGTCATTCAAGTATATTTTGATTAGTTTCAATAAAATTCCACTGGGTTTATCTGGCGTTTTGCATCAGCAGTTGAAATGTGGTTTCATCTCTGAAACCCAGAGAACAAGGAATGGTTGAAAAAGAGGGTAACATGAAATACAAAAAGGCAGCAAATAATGTAAAAACTTTTCTGTCAGCAGGACAAGTCGTGTTACTATTTTCTCTTATTCTAATGGTATGGTTGCCTACTTAAGGGCAAAAGTATTCCGTTTACTATTCAATAAACTGAAGGAGGAGGAAGAGGTAGAGGAGAAAAACATACATGGAACTTTTCGTGCCCCCCCCCCCCCCCCCTCCCCACCCCCTCTTCTCCTCCATCTTGCATAGTGTGTTTACATGGCATCTGGTGTAGACCTGGCCTGAGAAATGCATCACTACATAATATTTATGAAAGAAGGCAAGTTTTCATGATCCCCCATAACGGTTCGTTGTTTATGAACTACGCATTTCATTGATGTTGAAAAATATCACACCAATTCAACAAGAAGAAAACGTTTATGCATACTGTTTGAGGTAGCAAGTACTTGCCAGAATGTCCTCAAACCACAGTTGCATGACCTGCACAATTCCTTTCAAACATTGAATAGTGTGTTGGTTGCCAGCTTCAGTAATTTTACTTATAGAGAAATTCACTTACGAGCTAGAAGCAGGGCTAGGCGTCTCTGCATATTCATGGGCATCATAGAAATCTTCATCTTCAGAACTAGAATATGATGTCTCTGGTACAGGAAGTGTCACTCCTCCACATGGAATATCTGTTCCACAATAATAAATTTAGATTAGTATACAATTCTGAAAATAATTCAAGGTGTGTGTGTGTGTGTGTGTGTGTGTGTGTGTGTGTGTGTGTAAAATCTATACTTCAGAGAGTATAAATGATAATTACTCCCAAAAAAAGTATCTATTTAACTGAAAGAAACCAGCAGTATGTTCAATTTCACTTGAACTACTCAAAAAAGGTACTATCAAAGAGTGAAATTAGATAATTTCATGGAAATTGAACTTACTTAAAACATGCACTATAAAAGAATGAAAATAGACAGGTGTATGAACTTTATGAAGAATTTTAAGATACCTGCAATAAGCCGCAGAATAACATGAAATTGCAACCCAATTGTATTTCAAATACTACATCAGGTAGGCAGGAAAGAAAATAATCATGCTCATGCAGCATCTGGATAATGTACTATCAATGAGAAATTCAGAGATCCAGAGGATGTGCAAACCATTTAATATGGAAAGGACATGCAATAAGCCAACTTCGAATCAAATACTAAATAGTTCAAATGAATTGGAAACCAACAGGAATCAAAATTTAGGGAATGGCTTTAAGAGTTCAAAGGCAGCGCTTCATGCCAAATACAGAATGATCCAGTAGTTGAAAGACGCTGTACCTGGTATAGTCCTCTGTTGTGGAGGTGGGACAGGAATGCGTGATTCTGTGCATTCAGAACCCAGTTCAACTCCTGTTTGAATAGACACAGAAGGGCTTGTGGGAGCTGTTGTGATTCTGCTTGTTGACACTGGACCTAAAAAGACAGGCCATGACAACATAAAGTTTTGTAAAACCTTTTTTTGTAAGGGGTCTAAAAACATTATAAAAAACGCCATTCACTGATGTGCTGCTAATACTGAGTTACTTCAACTAAACAGTAGTCAGCTGGCGTGTCAACTGCTGAAAAATAGGTGTTTGGAAACCCACATGAACAACCTGAAGCATTTTCAGGCTTGTGAACCTTTGTTATATAAAAGACGCAACAATGGTACACATAACCAGAGATGTTCATCAGTGACAACAGGACTGTTGTTGTTCATGCTCTAACTACCACCTTATCACAAATGGTGTGTGAAGAAATTATCTATGAAGAAAGGTAAAGGAACTCCCAGATAATCAACTAAGCCTTAACAATACGCAAAGACCAGCTAGGGTTGTAAATTTGGGACATGGTAAAGCTACAAGCTTAACTGAATGCAAAAAGTACTCCTCGTGTGACTACAATTTTAATGAATCACAGCTGGCATCAGTCTCATCAAACAAATAGGACAAGCAATACACGAGAATATAAAACTCAATGATCACATTGACTGAATTAGGGCTGAAGTTGCTAAAAAGCTTTGGTAACATTTTTGTTAAGTACAGTTCATCAGTCAAAGAGAGTGCATGTAAAATATTTGTGCAGTCAGTACTGAGACACTGCTCGAGTGTTTTATGTACCCACAACAGCTTCAACGAACTGCGTATGTTACATATGTATACAGGCAGCAAATGGAACATTATGAAGCATGACACAAAGGTTTGTTGTAATCTTGAGTTGAGGCAGTCAAATCTACATTACAGAATCCCCAATCACAGACATATACTACTAGCACATGTAATCTCTTTCCAGCAATTAATCTCAAATATCATAAAAAATTAAGGCTACAGTTTTGCGAGCATTGGAGTGAAGCAGCTTTTTCCTAAAGTTAATTTCAGAAAACACTGACAACAATCAAAGTGACAAAATAGGGATTTAAATGACACTCATTCCAAATAATATACCAGTGTCATTATTGCACCACCTCATTCACTATACCTCATTACAACTACTTTTTTAAAAAGTTTTGCACCCACTTGCTCGTAAGAGTGAGCTCAAATTCAAGGGGAGCAGAGAATGACAGAACAGGCCTTATGGGGAGAGAAATGGGGGGTGGGGGGTGGGGGGGGGGGGGTGGAGACTCCAGTGTGAAATAAAAACAAAATTAAACAAAAATAAGGCAGTCTGTTCAAAAGTGCACATTTGTATGCACAACTGGGTTTGAGTCAGCAAATACTCCAGCCCATTCCATTTGACTGACCCCTACCTTCTGGAGGAAGATGTTCACAGAGTGAGTGCCGTGTGCTCATGCATTGTCTTGCAAGATGAAATTAACACCAAAATGTTGATCGTACAGCTGGATAGAAATTTAGAGGATCCCTTCCCAATACTACACAGCCCTCAAATTACCCATGAGAGATCTATGACTTACCTCTCTGCTGTACTTATAGAAATGCATGCCTGAGGCACACACTGGTACTTGGTGGTATCACACTGTTCTACAACGTTCATCACACATCATACAAATGCTGCACTTGTCACATTAGGTATTTCCTCACCCACCTTCTTGCATCATGGTGATGGTAGTGGGGGCCCTTGTAATATTGTTCGCAATGGACACCTAGGGTCCAAACTGATAATGTGAAGATGGCTGTGTACTGCCTGTGTTGACACAGTCCTACCAGTTACCTCCAAAAACACGGTGAGCAATTACGTTGCATTCTCCTCAGGACAACTATGAACTGTAATTTTATAGATAGCTGCAATCAGCTGGCGTTGTTGAGGCAGATTTTCATTGTTTTGTATCTGACAATAGCACATGAATATTTAGATGATGCCACTGTGATGAACGCCAATTTGGTGGAAAAGTCCTGTGTTGCCAACTTTTATTGTCGTAAAGTGACAATGAACAAGCAGCGTCAACTTGAAATGATCCTTCAACGTATGCTGAACTGTGTGCATCAAGTGCATCGTCCCTTTTCCAACTGGAGACACAGCACACACTATTGATCTGCACTAAGACCGCAAGTTTATTTTTATCTCATTTACGCAGATGACTGCCTATACTTAGTGATTCCCTGCCATTAAAAATTATTCAGAAAGAGATTTTTTTTTTAAAAAAAATCATGTATTGTTGAAGTTTCAGGTGTGATGAAAACTATTTTTGAAAGGTCCATACAACACTGTCATGAATTCTGAAAACATAAACAGAAGCATTATTGCATGAAATCACTCTTCCTGAGTAGAAACTATGTGAATGAGAGAAATATTAATATTATAATTCACTTAAAACCAATGCCTTTTGCATGGGGGCTATAGAATAGAGGTGATGACTTAGGAGAGTCAGACTGTTATTACCCAAAGTTTATATTGCAACTGAATAGGACTATAAATGTAAGAATCTTTTGAAGAAATAGTAAAGCAGTTCACTTCCAACTTGAAGGTGCCTAATTTTTAAGCTAAGGATAAATTTTAGTTCACATGAAGTTATTTCAATATTTTGTTTATACTTCAGTTTTATTTTATTTTTAGTTGAAGGATAATACAAAGAAATTAAAAAGCGACTCTGTATGAAAATCCGATCACAGTTCTGTTTGACTGTTCAGAATGTCTAGAGTTTGAAACAGAGCACACAAGTGCCACATTCCTATCCCATCCACTTGCTGTGTCTCCCCTCAGCCATTTGCCACACTTCCTATGAACCATACCTCACTCTATCCGCCTCCTTTCACCCCCTTGCTACTCAGTCTGATACAAACCATCACCCCAGTCAAGTTACAGTGTCACTACAATGAAGCTGGACAAGGTAACATAGTCAGAGAGAGAGAGAGACAGAGAGAGAGAGAGGTGGGAGGGGGAGAGGGAGACAGACAGAGGTGGGAGGGGGAGAGGGAGACAGACAGAGGTGGGAGGGGGAGAGGGAGACAGACAGAGGTGGGAGGGGGAGAGGGAGACAGACAGAGGTGGGAGGGGGAGAGGGAGACAGACAGAGGTGGGAGGGGGAGAGGGAGACAGACAGAGGTGGGAGGGGGAGAGGGAGACAGACAGAGGTGGGAGGGGGAGAGGGAGACAGACAGAGGTGGGAGGGGGAGAGGGAGACAGACAGAGGTGGGAGGGGGAGAGGGAGACAGACAGAGGTGGGAGGGGGAGCGGGAGACAGACAGAGGTGGGAGGGGGAGAGGGAGACAGACAGAGGGGGGAGGGGGAGAGGGAGAGTAATTAGCACCGAAGGAGGGCACTGTCTGAAATCTCAGCAGCATTTTCAGTCCCATATACACTCCTGGAAATAGAAAAAAGAACACACTGACACCGGTATGTCAGACCCACCATACTTGCTCCGGACACTGCGAGAGGGCTGTACAAGCAATGATCACACGCACGGCACAGCGGACACACCAGGAACCGCGGTGTTGGCCGTCGAATGGCGCTAGCTGCGCAGCATTTGTGCACCGCCGCCGTCAGTGTCAGCCAGTTTTGCCGTGGCATACGGAGCTTCATCGCAGTCTTTAACACTGGTAGCATGCCGCGACAGCGTGGACGTGAACCGTATGTGCAGGTGACGGACTTTGAGCAAGGGCGTATAGTGGGCATGCGGGAGGCCGGGTGGACGTACCGCCGAATTGCTCAACACGTGGGGCGTGAGGTCTCCACAGTACATCGATGTTGTCGCCGGTGGTCGGCGGAAGGTGCACGTGCCCGTCAACCTGGGACCGGACCGCAGCGACACACGGATGCACGCCAAGAACGTAGGATCCTACGCAGTGCCGTAGGGGACCGCACCGCCACTTCCCAGCAAATTAGGGACACTGTTGCGAGGACCATTCGCAACCGTCTCCATGAAGCTGGGCTACGGTCCCACACACCGTTTGGCCGTCTTCCGCTCACGCCCCAACATCGTGCAGCCCGCCTCCAGTGGTGTCACGACAGGCGTGAATGGAGGGACGAATGGAGACGTGTCGTCTTCAGCGATGAGAGTCGCTTCTGCGTTGGTGCCAATGATGGTCGTATGCGTGTTTGGCGCCGTGCAGGTGAGCGCCACAATCAGGACTGCATACGACCGAGGCACACAGGGCCAACACCCGGCATCATGGTGTGGGGAGCGATCTCCTACACTGGCCGTACACCACTGGTGATCGTCGAGGGGACACTGAATAGTGCACGGTACATCCAAACCGTCATTGAACCCATCGTTCTACCATTCCTAGACCGGCAAGGGAACTTGCTGTTCCAACAGGACAATGCACGTCCGCATGTATCCCGTGCCACCCAACGTGCTCTAGAAGGTGTAAGTAAACTACCCTGGCCAGCAAGATCTCCGGATCTGTCCCCCATTGAGCATGTTTGGGACTGGATGAAGCTTCGTCTCACGCGGTCTGCATGTCCAGCACAAACGCTGGTCCAACTGAGGCGCCAGGTGGAAATGGCATGGCAAGCTGTTCCACAGGAACACATCCAGCATCTGTACGATCGTCTCCATGGGAGAATAGCAGCCTGCATTGCTGCGAAAGGTGGATATACACTGTACTAGTGCCGACATTGTGCATGCTTTGTTGCCTGTGTCTATGTGCCTGTGGTTCTGTCAGTGTGATCATGTGATGTATCTGACCCCAGGAATGTGTCAATAAAGTTTCCCCTTCCTGGGACAATGAATTCACGGTGTTCTTATTTCAATTTCCAGGAGTGTATGTTCCTACTGACCACTCAATGCCTCAGTTACATGTTGTTATCTTTACTCCTTCCATTACAGAGTATTTTAAAAGTTTATCCTTGGGCAAGTGTATCGGATCTGTTCACCTAATCGTTACATACAGTATTTTTACCCTTCCATGGAGTGTGTGTATTTGAAGCTTATGGGCACTCAACACTGAGGTTATCAGCACCCTCACAAATACTGAAAGAAATGAATGTGTAAAATGACAAACTGTTGTCAAACAGTGAAGAGGGAAACTAAAACAATGATCACTCACTCACACTCACCTCTCCGAGCTGACCCACACAATCTCTATCTCAAACGCCTCTAAATGATGGAGGAAGGGTGAAAAGTGCTATACATGGGATTAAAACAGAAGTAAAACCACAAAAGAGCTAAAAGAAGGGCACAGGGAAATATATTTTTTTTTGTCCCTATGCAGTACTATGGAGTATTAGCAACTGATAGCAACAATATGGCTGACCACTTACAAAAATGTTGGGTGAGCCAGTCACTATGTTAACACGTTAAGAACATCACTCTAAAATTTTAGAAAACAAGTTGCACAAATCACAGAAACTTCGCCTACAGCAGCAAAGCAAATCCTCCTAGAATGTTTTAATTTGTTTTATAAGACAGGTCACTTTCCTATCTCTTGGGAGAGGCAATTTTGATCCCTCTCCACAAACCATGAAAGGACCGCACACATGGCCCAGTAGTTACAAAGGGTATTTCCTTAATGAGCTGTGTCGGAAAGACCCTGGAGCAGCTGCTTAACTAACATCTGATCTGGTTGTCAGAGACCAGGCAACGTCTTAGCCACTCTCAGCATCGATTCTGGACATTTCAGTCCACTATTGGCCACCTGGTTCTGCTGAATGCAGCCATTCAGCAGACTTTCCTATGTAAACATCAATGTCTCTGTATATTCATTGACATCATTATGGCATAAGAAATGGTTTGGAGACACTATGTTCTAGAGAAACTTAATCAATCGGGCTTTTGTGCTCACCCTCTCCATATTCATACAGTATTTCTTAACTGGTTTTTTAAGTTCTGCATTGGTGACTTGCTATTCGATGCAGTAGAATGATGTCCCTCAGGGCAGTGTTTTAAGTGTTACCCTCTTTGCCATAGCCATAAATAGTACACTTCTATAGTGAGGAGTCCTGCTCAGTGCTCCTTATTTGTGGATGATTTTGCTGTTTTCTGTGCCTCCTCCAGTGTTGAAACAGGAACTCACCAGTTACAACTTATAGTACAGAGATTAGAGGAGTGGGCTACAAAGACAGGTTTCCAGTTTTCTGCAGGTGAGTATGTGTGCATTCATTCTTGTCATATTTTTAATTTATCTGCCTTCCATGTGAGGGATACCATCCAATGTTTTATAAAGACTCAGTGAGATTTATGGACCTCATTTTTGACTCCACATTGTGATTGTTGCCACACCTGCAAGACCTGAAAGCCAGAACCAAGAAGGCACTGAATATCACGAAGTACCTTAGCCACAGGTCTTGGGGAGTGGGCAGGCACGTCTGCTCCCGCTTTATAGGGATTTTGTGCATTCCTGGCCAGACTACAGGTGCACAGTGTATGGATTGGTGAGACCACCTTACATGAAGGTCATTGATGATGTCCACCATGAAGGCTAGGCTGGCCATGGGTGCTTACAGAACTCAGCCCATATGCCATCTCTAGTGAACCACCACTTACAATCCAATGGAAACTCCTCATAGTGTGTCAGACGATAAGTTCCTCACAGCTCTGAATTCACCAGCATACTGTAGCTCGGCCACCTCTGAAATGTCTATTTTCTAATCATCCATGATAACAAGGTCTTTTGGGATCCGCATGCAATGTGTGCTGGAATCACTTGGTGTGGGCAAGTATAACACCAAATCCAGGGTTTTAGCTGTCTGCCATCCTGATTATTGCAGAGGCCCAGAGTAATTTTCGATTCAGTGCAGTACAGTAGAGGTTGCACTCCTGCAGATTTTTTAACACATTATTTAAGAACCTTTCAACTGAGCATCACAACTCTGTCATTACGGATGGGTTGAAGCAGGGGGATTCCACTGGTCACTCTGTTGTTTTCCCTGATTGTGTCCTCAAGATCCAACTGCCTCATGATTTTACTGTCTTCGACACACAATTATATACAATCTTCTGGGAATTGGAATAGAAAAGACATTCTTCGAGTACTAAATTTCTGGTTTCGTCTGATTCTCTGAGTGCCCTTCACTCTTTACAATGCTTGTACCCTGCATATGAAGTCGTCCAGAATATCAAACCTCCGCCAGCTCCAATGGCTGGGGAAGTAGGTGTCTTTCTACTGAGTACCAGGGTACAAGGTTATTGCAGGGAATGAAAAGGCGGATGTAGCAGTCAAGCACGTGCACTGCGATCCTCATTTATTTCAGTGAGCCACCTCACTGTTGATATACAGAGTCTTGCACCGATGGGAAGAAGAGTGGTTGGAAGTTACAGACAATAAACTCTGTCTACTGTCTAGCAAAGCCGACAACATAACTTTTTTTTTTTTTTTTTTTTTTTTTAAGCAACACTGACGGAATGAGGTCCTCTTCATTCATCTTCGCATAGGGCACAGCCCTATGACACACAGCTTCTTGCTCTGATGAGAGGACCCCCCAACCTCTTGTGCTTGTTGTCTACAGATCACTGTGTGCCATGTTTTATTATACTGTGTGTTGTTTTCAAGCCAGAGGGCAGCAGAAGATTTGCCAACAGATCTGCCCTCTATTTTAAGTAATGTTCCAATTAAAGTGGTGGACCACTGAATGCCACTCAGCTATTCGGTACAGGCGTGCACCTCTTCCACATTCAAGGAGGATTTCCTTTCACACTGTAGGCAAAATGTCAAAGCATGTAGTACCAAATTTCTTCCTGACCGGATGCAGTATCATGAGCCTCAGATGGTGCCAATCTAGTTGTAAGACCCAGATCTGTTGGATCTGAAGTCCACTTAACCATCTCTACAGTCATGTAGTAGCGGCAAAAAGCCAGATCCTGGCACTAGCATTGGCAGTAGGCTGTGCAAAATGCTCTGCCATCATTAAGTGATGTCTCTGGGTGTAGTTTGGAGATACTCCTATTTGAGCACTGCTGCTATTGGTAAACAACTGTGTTTACTGGAAAACTTCCTGATGGCTTCCCATACTTTTCTAGAACAAGTGGAATGGTTGATGGAGTCAAGGAACGCTTGCAATGACCTTTTCTTTCTCTTCTTAATTAGTTGTCAAGCCTTGGCTCCCTTGACACAAAAGGCCTGAATTGCCAAAGAGCCACACACCTGTCCTAGACTGTTGAGTGACACTCATCAGTCCACCAAAGTACAGGTTGCCTACAATGATCTTATGACTTTGGGATGGATAAGTCAGTGGCATGATGGATCACTTGTGTAATGGATCCATCCATGCATGGACACTGTTGTGGTGTTCAAACACAGTCAGCTGGCTGAGCACCACCCAGTTAGCCCTGCTGACCATCCATTTTGGTGGCTTCTGTTTAGGTATAGCTCCATCCAGTAGCAGAATGTGGAGTGGAATGTTGTCACTGGAATAGAGGTCATCAAAGACTTCCCAATGAACACAGTCTGCGAGATCTGAAGAGCAGAAAGGGAGGCCGATGTCTGAGAATGACCCAGTAGCAGTACAGAAATGTGTGGGTGTACCTGTGTTGAGAAAGCACAGCTCATGAGCTGTCATGAAGCTCTCCAAAACCTGACCCCCCCAAGTGCAAGTAGAAGTCAAGCCCCACATGGCACGATGGGCACTGAAGTCTCCCAGTGTGAGAAACGGTTGGGGGAGTTGTTCGATGAGATCTGTGAGAGCCTCAGAGTCTGTTTCATTTTGTGGATGTAAATACAGTGAGAAAACAGTTATCCTCCGACACACATGAATTTCAACTACAACTGCTTGCAGGTCAATAGCCATGGGGAGAGCAGAGGAGCAGTGTGCGTTATTGACAAACACAGTGACCCCTCCTTCGCCCTTTCCCCAGTCAGGTCATCCTTGCAATGGAACATACAGCCCTGTAGTATACGGCCATCAGATGCTTTAAAAAGGGCTTTCTGCAACCACAAGCTCAGGAGACATTCCTGTGCTAGGAGTTTCAGTCAGACTTTCTGTCAGGGAGGGGAGCCCACAATGGATGGGGGCCCAGGCTCAGTCTTAAGGCGAGATGATTACCCAGTCTGACAGCAAGGTCCATCACCTCTGAAGAAGAGTCAGGAGAGACATCACAGATGACAATGTCAACACTATCAGACTATGTACCTCTTGTCTCCATCAGTGGGTGATTCATCTCCGTCGGTGGTGATTGTTCGCTTTAGACTTTGATTTTTTGGTCCGAGGAGGCTTTCGAGTCGCAACTGCAGAAGTAGTTGAGGCAGCACTGGGTGGTGGGCCAGACTGAATTTTTGGAAGGGCAGGGACTCCCACAACATAAGCAAACATGGCCTTTTCTGATGTTCTGGGGGGAGGAACAGGCTTTGAAATAACTGCAGCAGCACAAGTGTATTGACAAATAAAGGTACTAGTGCTGACACTAACAACCGCCGTTTGTGTAACATCATCGGCTTACTGCTCTGGCTATTTAAGGAAAGAAGCAAAGGAGGTAGCAAAAACTACGGGCAGCAGTATGGCCTTATATATCTATTTGGTGTTGCCATACGAAATGTACTTCTTAGTCTTATGCTCTTGTATCTTCCATTCCTCAAGATATATGCTACAGTCTCGACTTGAGACAGTGTGAGTTCCACAGTAATTCACAAACTCAAAGAAGATGATCAAGTGACTCCTTCATGAGCAGCCTTACCACATTTGATGCACGTGGGTCCTCCACGACACCCAGGAGTAGTATGACCAAAGCACTGGCATTTGAAACAGCACATTGGATTGGGGACGTAAGGCCTCACACTTAGGTGAAGAAACCTACCTTGATGGGCTCAGAAGTTCTGTGCTAGTGAACATCAAGTTAAAGTAGTCATGTTTTACAAGAATCCCATCCAGCCTCTTCATGATATTTTGCAGGTTGACTATACCTTCTGGAGCACATTCACCTTTCAATTCCTCCTTGGGAATGTTTACCAGATCTCTGTATGTCACAGCACCTTTGCTGTAATTTAAGATGATGTGTACCTCAGTTTCAATAGCATTTTCCCCAATACACTGAGCTTTCTCGAGATCCTTAACTTGTTGGGAACTGTAAGTTTCTACCAACAGTTTCCCATTACACAACTACTTGACTGATTTTAAAGTGCCAGCAATGTCCTCTGAGCCTTTTTGCATGTAGAATGGCGAAACCTTTCTAAGCTACTCTCTTTCCGTTTCACTATTAAGAACACATTCTGATTACCGGCATGCATTCTATTACTACAGACAAAACTTTTGGAAGGAGCTCCTGAGTCAGGAGGATTGGCTTCATCAGTCCTCTTGGTTGATTGGGTGTTAGTACCTACCACTGGTCCATGCTTTCCACTAGGAGGAGGAGGAGGAGGAGGAGGAGGAGGAGGAGGAGAAAATTTCAAGGGTTCTACCGTGGTCCCACGAACAGCTAGGGAAATGAAAGTCCACCTGGCCAGAGCCCCGCTTGCCTATGTACGCCACACACAACTGAGGTGCAGCAGGCTCACCAGAGGTTGCCCGCTAATGATTGTTACACTCAACAGCCATACATCTCAGTGGTTTTTGTTACAGATTTTTAGAATCCTCATGATATGAGCAATCAAGCCGACATCCCCGTTCCCTTTGACACACAATGTTCCTCCCCTAGCGATCTGGGCAGTCAAGCTGAGATCACTGTTCCACGTTGCACAGCACGGTGACTGCTGAAGCATGCTCACAGCTTACGACAACAGAGTGTTGGCAATGCTTACCTGTCCCAAGCTCAAGAACCCCAGGGTCACCAACCCCATATAATAAATGCTGGCTCCTGGGGCCCCTTCCATGTAATGCCATTCGTGACATGAATACAGCATATAAAATATTAAGTTATATGCATTGAGCTGTATATACAGCACAAGTTTAACAAGTAAGGCCACAAAATAAAATGTCAGTAACTTGACTTCAGTCAAAACATTTCATTAACATTCCAGTAACACAATGGCTACCTAACCATGTTATAAAATATGATTGTGCTGAGCAGAGGTCAGGCATTTTAACACAATATTCAAGAGAAACAACAGCATAGAAAGTAATGTGCAATGGGAAGGATATGATGAAAGATTTAGGTGTTTTTTCCTCTCCATAAGCAATAACTGCAACTGCCATTATCTTTTCTACACCACTGTGGGAGGAGCAGAAAATGACCACTAATGATAAACTTGCAGTGGCTACCCTTACCTGTATTTACGATATCTGCCACACTGCTTACAGGAGCAACTGATGGAGCAGTAGATTGGCTGACCGAACTTGGTGGTGGTGAAAAAATGCCATTTACTGGATGCGCTGTGTTCTGGAACATGAAAATGGAACTGCTGTTTGATATGTGATGTCTGATTTTCTAATACTATAATATTCTATGATGAAAATAATGCAGATTAACATTATGACAAGAGCTTTCACCTTAATAACAAGATATGGACAGAGTATAGTCAAGGAATGTAATGACAGAAACAGGTTTCCTGTTTACATATGCAATCATATACAGTATTCCGAATTGCACGAGACAATCAAGTCTTGCAGGTAATCTTAACAATGAAAGAGATGAAACTTGTCTTTGACAATGCTGATCAGACAAAATTTACACTACCCCCATACAATATTTATATATTAGAATTCCGTGTGACTATATTAATTTACTTATTTGAGGTAATAAAAAATAGTAAATGCTAGCAGGCACCTGAGTTTTCTCCCCATTTTAATTATTATGCTATTCATGTATATCCATTTTCAGGTTAGCCAAGTCTCGACGGCAAATTTACATTTATTTCTGCCTTAATATTTTTGTTTTTGTCTCTATGCCGTACTGTTGTTGTTGTGGTCTTCAGTCCTGAGACTGGTTTGATGCAGCTCTCCATGCTACTCTACCCTGTGCAAGCTTCTTCATTTCCCAGTAACTACTGCAACCTACATCCTTCTGGATCTGCTTAGTGTATTCATCTCTTGGTCTCCCTCTACGATTTTTACCCTCCACGCTGCCCTCCAATACTAAATTGGTGATCCCTTGATGCCTCAGAAGATGTCCTACCAACCGATCCCTTCTTCTGGTCAAGTTGTGCCACAAACTTCTCTGCCCAATCCTATTCAATACTTCCTCATTAGTTATGTGATCTACCCATCTAATCTTCAGCAATCTTCTGTAGCACCACATTTCAAAAGCTTCTATTCTCTTCTTGTCCACACTATTTATCGTCCATGTTTCACTTCCATACATGGCTACACTCCATACAAATACTTTCAGAAACCAATTCCTGACACTTAAATCTATACTCTATGTTAACAAATTTCTCTTCTTCAGAAACGCTTTCCTTGCCATTGCCAGTCTACACTTCATATCCTCTCCACTTCGACCATCATCAGTTATTTTGCTCCCCAAATAGCAAAACTCCTTTACTACTTTAAGTGTCTCATTTCCTAATCTAATACCCTCAGCATCACCCGACTTAATTTGACTACATTCCATTACCCTGGTTTTGCTTTTGTTGATGTTCATCTTATACCCTCCTTTCAAGACACTGTCAATTCCGTTCAACTGCTCTTCCAAGTCCTTTGCTGTCTCTGACAGAATTACAATATCATCGGCAAACCTCAAAGTTTTTATTTCTTCTCCATGGATTTTAATACCTACTCTGAATTTTTCTTTTGTTTCCTTCACTGCTTGCTCAATATACAGATTGAATAACATCAGGGAGAGGCTACGTCCCTGCTTCCCTTTCATGTCCCTCGACTCTTATAACTGCGATCTGGTTTCTGTACAAATTGTAAATAGCCATTTGCTCCCTGTATTTTACCCCTGCCACCTTCAGAATTTGAAAGAGAGTATTCCAGTCAACATTGTCAAAAGCTTTCTCTAAGTCTACAAATGCTAGAAACGTAGGTTTGCCTTTCCTTAATCTAGCTTCTAAGGTAAGTCGTAGGGTCAGTATTGCCTCACGTGTTCCAGTATTTCTACGGAATCCAAACTGATCTTCCCCGAGGTCAGCTTCTACTAGTTTTTCCATTCGTCTGTAAAGAATTCGCGTTAGTATTTTGCAGCCGTGACTTATTAAACTGATAGTTCGGTAATTCTGACATCTGTGAACACCTGCTTTCTTTGGGATTGGAATTATTACATTCTTCTTGAAGTCTGAGGGTATTTCGCCTGTCTCATATATCTTGCTCACCAGATGGTAGAGTTTTGTCAGGACTGGCTCTCCCAAGGCCGTCAGTAGTTCTAATGGAATGCTGTCTACTTCCGGGGCCTTGTTTCGACTCAGGTCTTTCAGTGCTCTGTCAAACTCTTCACACAGTATCTTATCTCCCATTTCATCTTCATCTATATCCTCTTCCATTTCCATAATATTGTCTTCAAGTACATTGCCCTTGTATAGACTCTCTATATACTCCTTCCACCTTTCTGCTTTCCCTTCTTTGCTTAGAACTGGGTTTCCATCTGAGCTCTTGATATTCATACAAGTGGTTCTCTTTTCTCCAAAGGTCTCTTTAATTTTCCTGTAGGCAGTATCTATCTTACCCCTGGTGAGACAAGCCTCTACATCCTTACATTTGTCCTCTAGCCATTCCTGCTTAGACTGATGACCATAGATGTTACGTCCCATAGTGCTCAGAGCCATTCCTGCTTAGCCATTATACATTTCCTGTCGATCTCATTTTTGAGACGTTTGTATTCCTTTTTGCCTGCTTCATTTACTGCATTTTTATATTTTCTCCTTTCATCAATTAAGTTCAATATTTCTTCTGTTACCCAAGGATTTCTAGCAGTCCTCGTCTTTTTACCTACTTTATTCTCTGCTGCATTCACTACTTCATCCCTCAAAGCTACCCATTCTTCTTCTACTGTATTTCTTTCCCCCATTCCTGTCAATTGTTCCCTTATGCTCTCCTTGAAGCTCTGTACAACCTCTGGTTCTTTCAGTTTATGCCGTACTATAGAGTATTAAAAACTGATAGCAATAATATGGCCCTACCCACAATATTTATGAGGTATCTTTAACAGGACCTTCAACATATGACTACAGATCACATTAGCCGCAGTAGATGATGAAGCAAGTACTTCAGTACACAAAGACTAATGTAGACCTTTTACAGCCAGCAGCCCTCTTAAGCACTGAACATGGAAGCAAGATTTTTACTGTATATTCGCTTTAAGCGAGTGAAGACATACTATCTCACTAAACATAGTAAACTCCCATTTCAGTGACAACAGTGAAAATCGGGTAACTTTTACTTTTAGTGTGTATCAGCTGAAAATAAAGTCATAACTGCTGATTAACATTATTACGTAGTATCAAGTTAATGCAATTAAAGGCTGGAAGATATACCAGGCTTCAATATTTGTAGTTTTCCCACTTGGAAAAAATTGAGGAAAAGTTTTGAAAAAAAACTAGATTTAGTGGTGATTGTATACAGAAGCCAAAGGTAGTATCTTTCTATGTTTATTTGATAGTAGTTTGATTCTTGAGAAATTTTCAGCTTTTTTTAAGTACTTCACTACAATATTAGAAAATGTTCTATTATACTCCGCCATGAACTTGCAGTTTTTTTAAGCCTCCAAATTATTCCTACCAGTTACCACTCTCTCCACTATCCTCTTCTTTGGTGTCGGCTGCTTCTGCCGGAATCATTAATTGCCTTGAGCATGCATATTTTTTATCTTATGTTATCTTAACCATTTTTTTAAAATTATAAACAAATAATTTGCTTGTCATCTTTATGACTAATTGCAATAGCCTGGTATAAAAAACAGGAACAGATATAAAGAAAAAAATTAATAATAATAATAATAATAATAATTAATATTTAACAACCATTTTAAAATAAGAAATAAATTAAACAATGGAAAATCCAGGATGCTCTTTTACTATCCTTCTTTTATAAGGGTCATCTTATGAGACTTCCAAGAGTTTTTTTCTACTTGCAGTTTTCAGCTACTTTCCACATCTGCACATTTGCATTTCAGAACAAGGACTTATTATTCCCACATATCTTGGTCAAATGGCATTGGAAGAGAGGAAAGTAACTCTGGTACACCATTTACCCTTCACTACATGCTGCACAGTACATACACTGATGAACACAGTATACTGAGGCAGATGCAGACTAAAGAACTCTTTTCCCATGGTATAACAGGCTTTGCATTAGGAAATTCAAGGAGCTATATTATTACGAATTTCTACTGAAATGGTTTCTCACACTGTTCTTATGTACTCAAGACTGCACACTGCCCTGCATCACCATCATCATAAAATTCAGAATGTACATAATGTGTAACAGGAAATGATTTAGCAACTAATCAGAATGCTGTTGCTAGAGGTGTTCCTCTGTGTTCTATGTTAAGGATACTACCACTTTCTGGTAACTCTTTATTAACTTGCATAAGATATCTCTACAGCTGTTTGTTTGGAATTACACACTTTTTACACATTCATGTGAGAAACTAAACAATAAAACGAAGCCTGCAGTGAACAATGGAAACTCTTCATTCATCTTAATATGCCAACTCTAATAATAAATACAATAAAACACAGTATACCCAGTACCTTACACATGATTCTGTTCTTTCTAATATCAAACTTTTTTAATAATAGTGATGAGACAGACAACACTATAATTCTGGGACTGATGACAGAGTGTAAGCATTATGCAGAAGGTGTACAACAACAGCATCCTACACAACACTAATATAGCTATATGTACCTAGGAATACATACAGATGTGCTAAAGTATATCTATCTGCTTTTGAGAGTCACGGTGACGATATGAATGTGCTTAAAAACTGAGCATCCTTCAATGAACACAAAATAATTTTTCAAAAATCTGCATGTTTGAACTAATCCTAAACTGCTGTTCAGCACACTACAATGAACATTTTCAGTAGCACTGACAACAGTTGTAAGTTGTTAACGACAAACTGCAGATTTTCATGCCCAAGGTGAAGAACTTTTCCATGCAGAACTCCAATTCCACAATACAGTACTTTATGTGCATTTAACTGTGTAACAGAAATTAATGGAAAAGTAGATAACATAGTCCTTACATGAGAACATTAGGCTTGTGTTACAGAACTATAAATCACTAACATGAAGTGGAAAGTACTAAAGTTGTTTAAATATAATGGACATGCACTTGTTCATATTATCCCCCATATTGATTCTGGACTTTCTAAGAGTTTTCAGAATTCCTGGTGAATGTCACGACGGTTCTTACTAACAGGCCAGAACTGACATCCTCACACATTTCCTGGGTCATTATTAAGAGATGTAATAAAAATGAATTCTAGTACTGTGTGCTATGCTATTTTCACTATGGCATTTGTTAATAATATATTTCATTACTCTGTTTTGTTTCCTTCAAATAAGTGATGTGTATGTTACAACATATTCCATTGCTGAGTGTCACACAACATAGACTGATGAGGTATATGTAATGGTAAAATCTGGAAGGCTGCAAGGTTCTCTAGTAAAAGGATTGCAGTTAACCACCTCCAGAGTGAAACCGCTGACTAAAAATCGACAAGAAACATTTCCTCCACCTTCACAGGACACAATGCCATGCAGTGCCTCAGAGGCTTGGTAAATCATATTACAAATATTATCTACTATATCCTGATCACCTTATTCTCGATAAAAAATTAAAAGTGCATGAGGGTACAGAGCTGTTCACCTTGCTGAGCATTTACTTCAAGTTTCTTTTGGTCTACTTCTGTGATTTAAAGACACATGAAAATGGAATGGGAATACACATCTGTGCCACTTTCAGTTCAGCCACATTTGTGAAAAGTGGAGAGCAGCAGAGAACTGCCTTTTACCTGTGCAAAATGTAATTCTCCCTCGACTTAACAAAACCAAATTTTCTGCTAACTGAGTGACTTTCCTTTGGCCCATGGAACAAGTGGTATGACCTGACCTGAATAGAACAGAAATCCTGCACTTTAAGATACGTACATACTATTCTATAAAGCTTGACATGTTCCTTCATATACAGAACCATACAGCTGCAGGTACAAAAACACACCATGGTACTGACTGGTGGTAACAATTGTCTGCATCTCTATTAGGCATGAGGAACTGACAAGGAAATTTGTCAAGACACAGAGGAATTAAAGACATTGGCTACCAGTGGGAATTGATTTATATCAATCGGGCAAGTTGAAAAGTTGTGCCTGACCAGGATTCCAACCTAGGTCTCCTGCTTACTAGGGAGATATGTTGACCACTAAGCCACCTGGACAAAGTGAGCACCGCAACTGCACAGACTACCATAGCACGCCTTCTGTCAGAACCAAAGTGTCAACTTATACCACACATTACTGAGATAGTGATGAGTCATCTTTCTATATCAGATTATAGCCTCCTAGCATAGCTGTGCAAATGACGGATGTGGTTTCTGTAAGTAAATACAAACACAAAGTGTAAAGTTCACAGAATGGCACTGATGCAAGTGAAATTTTGTTTCTGATAATAAAAATTTTGTAAGGGGAACAAGGAATATTGTCCTCAGAACAGATGGGTCTCTTTTGTCCTGTGGTCCGAGTTACCTGCTCCTCCTTCCTCAACCTACCTCTTTCCTCCCTGAGGATGGAATTTTTAAGATATGAGTATATTCATTTGTATCAATAATTTATCAAGTAACTAGCTGTGTCAACAAGGCCAGAGTATAAGGGTGACAACTGACACTGTATGTCAACGTTATTTACATCTGAGTTCTGTTGTGTGAACATACACAAACAGTTATCTTCCACAAATTTGTTTCTAACTTTACCGTCACTCTCTTTAGTGTGTTTCCAGCAAATATTTTTAGGAAACTTACCATGCTCTTAAACAGTTGTTTAAAGGCACACAATATAGAATTGTATTTGGAACGATAAGAGGGCATTGTAAACTGATAGTTCAAAAAGCCAGGATTTTTTTCACTTTTAAAATTGTCTAATGGCAGTACTGGTAATATGTACTGGCCATTGTTTTGCCTTTTTGTACCTTTACATTTGAAATGAATCAATTAAATATCAACTTTAACAGAGCACCACATGCCTTGTCACACCTGATACAATCATGGTGTGCAAGTGCTCCAGAGATTGCCTGTAACAACTGTCAGGCTGAATAGCTACTCATTTTGTAAACGGTAAACTCACCTTGAAGTTGCAGATTTTTTTGCTCTTACATTTGTAATGTTCGACAGCAATAGTTAACACCTGTCTTTAAAATATCCATGGAGCTTACACTAGTATATTACTGGAGGCAATGATCAGCTTGCATCTCTGGTGCTCCACATTCACCAAAATCAATCCAGTAATTGGTCACTAAGCTCAATGTGATTCAATGACTCTAGTAGCTGGCAGATGTTGCCAATCATAATAAACTAAAGGGGTAACATACAGCATACAATGTGTGAGTTGTATCAGAAGGCATAGCAGGGTTACAGAATTACCTTCGTGAGCCAGGCAGTCAGTCAGTCAGTCTCTCTCTCTCTCTCTCTCTCTCTCTCTCTCTCTCTCTCTCTCTGTGTGTGTGTGTGTGTGTGTGTGTGTGTGTGTGTGTGTGTGTGTGTGTGTGTGTGTGTGTGTGTGTGTGTGTTTTAAGTCCCAGAAATAGCCTATCACAATCCATTCTCTCACCTTTGCAATCTGCAGCAGCACAATGGAATGTTTGATGGACTCCAGCATGTCCTGTAACACAATATTTGCACACAGTGCATTCAGCAGCATACAAGCAGGGAGGGTAAATTTTAGTACTTATAAGCTGTTTGAAATAATGGTAGATGGAAAACATCAGAGAACTGATGACAACAATGGACAAATGGAAGGGCAAAAGGATAATTTTAGATGACTGGGTTGGAAATCACAGTTTAATGAAGCAACTCAAATAAGCATGAGCAGTTCATGAAGCCAACTTGTAAGAACATTAAACAAACACACAAACACATTAACAAACATTAACCAAGACAATAATTACTCTGCAATAAACATGTTGACAAAATCAACTAGAGTCCACTGACAACCATAAAAATCATATCCTTCAAACCACACTTTTCTGAAAATTTGATACCCGTAAAAAAAATTGTTTTGTTTTATTTTATTTTACTTTGCATGAAACTGAACTACTAAAAGGTCACTAGTTAGCAAACAGTACAGGTACAAAGACTGTGTTGGCTGACAACTCAAAGTGTGTTCCATGGAGGTGACTGGCGAATTAACAGTGAGGCAGGGTAGGAAACAAGGAGGACATATTGGGGAGAAAAGCACAGGAAGAAGGTGGAAGATCCAGTATAGGGGGAAGAGGTAGCAGAAGGTAACAATAAGCAATTAGGATAGTATAAAACATTCAAATGGACAGTGGAAGGGCTAAGGTTAAGGGGTAATGAGGATAAGGTGTTCTTGCCGAGACATGACATCACCAAAGTGTCACTAATCGAAGTGAGTCATGTGAGAAATTTAGATGCCTGAATGGCTAGAGAAAGTTCATCAAGACAGCCCATTAATAGATAGATTAGCATAAGATGCAGGGCCAGTTCCACCTTAAGTACTGCTTGTGGTGCCTCGGTGAGAGGGACACCGGTAACAACCAACCAGCAAAATTTGCATACAAGCTGACCACTCAAGTTTTCTTGGCATAACAGATTAATGGTGTACTTCTAGATGTTCTGCCAAGTTGTTGTTTCCATTTCATGCAAAATATTTTGAAGACCAACCCAGCCGTTCTTCAGAGCAGTAAGATTTCTATTACGTGTACTTCAGTCAGAAAATACCTAACAACAAAACTCGCAGCACCTGAAGAAGATAGCTGGATCAGTTATCAAAATATTGCACATAAAATGGAAAAAATAACTCAACAGAACCATTAATGTATAAGGGTGTGACAAAATTAGTAATGAAAACTGACATGGTGAAAGTATACGATAATAAAAGCGAAAATTTTCAAGTAAACATGGGACCGCAAACAAGCCACCACTGACTTCACAGTTCTACACTGTTTTAGTTAGTTCAAATGTTTTGACATGTGAACATATTGATTAAATCCTCATCTGATTGGACTCAAAATTCACAAAACTATGGAATTCTGATCTTCACGGCCATTTTTTTGTTGAAAGTTCTCCTCGACATTGTTTATTGTACATTACAAAAAGCAATTTTATTGAGATACTTCCCAACACTTCAATAAACTTCTGAATTCTCTTGACTTTACCTATTTATATGTATTTAGTGGTGAAAGTCTTCAGAAGTCCAAACACCTAAGGTCAACGATTTCTCAATAACAACTGTTGTGTGGACTGCCAACTCTACACACTGAAAGGAAAAGCAGAAAGCAAATATATTCCGATTCTATTTTGAAAGATTCTGCTGAATCAAAGACTAGAACTATGTCAATATAATGTTTTTATCCCAAGGAAAAATTTAATACATGTAATGAAGAATTGTAAATATTACAAACAACTTTATGAATAGCATAGCTCTCTTTCTTGTAAC
The DNA here is from genome assembly GCF_023864275.1 of Schistocerca cancellata. Lineage (NCBI taxonomy): Eukaryota > Metazoa > Arthropoda > Insecta > Orthoptera > Acrididae > Schistocerca > Schistocerca cancellata. The sequence continues at coordinate 440,165,329 of NC_064631.1, forward strand.
ACACAAATTTGTGTTTAACACATTTTTTGTAAGTTGCTTTCTTGTCTGTCTGATCCACCTAGCTCCCACAGACATGTGGGTGGGGGTGGCCATGAAAAGTGTTGGTAACATCTGATATCTCAGATGTTCTGTAGAACTGACGTGTTGTGCACTTAGCATCAGAATGCATTCCAGGCGGCATGCGTGAAACTTCTGACCATTCCTAGATGGCACTGCTACATTTGTAATGCTTGTATCACCTCTGCAGCACTCGCCTTGCAGCACTGCAGTCATGCCCAACTTGCAGGCCAATCAGTGCTCATTGTTAAAGCTAGTCGTGTCATGGCTTTGCCTTCAGTTGTGTACTCTCAGCGCTCTCGTATATTCTTCATTACTTTAGTCTCTGGTTTCGCTATGCAATCTTGTCGCTCTTGGATTACTCATTTGAACTTTCCATTGTCCATCTTCTCCTTGTTGTTGTCCTCTATTCACACTCGGCTAACAGCTATTGATGGCCCCCGTCCAGTAGGCCAGCCTCTGTTGGTTCTTTGAATCACTCCCAATCTTTGTTATATTCCGGTCACAATAGTTTGCAAAAATAAAATAACAATATTAAAAAGGAACAGTGCATTAATGACAATTTCTATGGTGGTCAAGGAAAAAGCCAACTAACGTAAGCATCACTGGGAGAAGGAAAAGCAAAAAATGACAAAAAAAGCTTCGGAAGTCATCAGAAGCAAGTAAGTCTGCCAAAGTGAGCTAAAGAAGTTTCCAAAAAGCAGAACGAAGTCAAAAGTGCAAATGCCAAGTAATGAATGGCTCAAGTGATGTCAATCAAGAAAATGGACACACAGTCCTCTTAACTCGCCAATTATGTGCCAAGCAAATTAAACAGCTGAAGAGCATATTTCTTGCCTTGTAAGAGACGCACTTAGTCATGCTCAAACGAGAGTGATTGAGAACACTGGAGTGCATATATCTCAACTAGGATCAGATTTATTGAGGCACTCTGAATTACGAGCTAGAGAGGAAAGTCAGGAATGCGAAGCAAGGCTATGCCAATGTGAGGCCTAAGCTCAACAGGTAGCTAATGAGGCAGTTTTCTACTCAGCCAAAAACACTTTCTGTGACAAGTGCTTTGATATCTGCCAGAAAATTTCCTACTCGCAATGTTAGAAAGCAGAAAATAATTTTTTGAGTAAAAATAAGTCTTTAATAGAACACATTTGAAATCAAACAAAAATATAAAATAATTTATCCTATCCCCTTACAAACTCCTAACCTTATAGTTCTCCACATTGGTGATGTGAATTTTTAATCACTTTGAAAATACTTGCAAGGCTTATAATGAAAAATGTGGAGGTGAGCAATTCAAGCATCAGCAACATACTGCATGCACCCTTCATTTTTCGTTCTAAATCTTACAAGTGTTCTCGTAGCTACTAAGAAGTCATTAGCCCAAATCTTAGAACTATCTGTATCGGGCTAGAAGAAATTATTTGTACTTTGTAGAGTGATTTGCAAACTTATCACATTAAAAATCTATATTTATTTAAATAATTGTTTTACTTTCCAGTTGCTTATACAAAAATTTTGACAACATTTTTTTCAGTTTTCAGCTACAAAGAAGCACCGAAGAAACATGCATATTCAAATACAGAGATATGTAAATGGGCTGAATACGGTGCTGCAGTCGGCAACACCTATATAAGACTACAAGTGTCTGGCGCAGTTGTTAGATCAGTTACTGCTGCTACAATACAGGTTATCAAGATCTAAGTGAGTTTGGATGTGGTGTTAATAGTCGACGCATGAGCGGTGGGACACAGTATTTCCGAGGTAGCGATGAAGTGGGATTTTCTCATACGACTATTTCACAAGTGTACCGTGAATATCTGGAATCCGGAAAAACATCAAATCTCCGACATTGCTGCAGCCGGAGAAAGATCCTGCAAGAACGGGACCAACGACGACTGAAGAGAATTGTTCAACGTGATAGAAGTGCAACCCTTCGGCAAACTGCTGCAGATTTCAATGCTGGGCCATCAACAATGGTCAGAGTGCAAAGCATTCAATGAAACATCATCGATATAAGCTTTTGGAGCCAAAGGTCTACTCATATAGCTGTGATGACTGCACAACACAAAGCTTTACACTTCACCTGGGCCCATCAACACCGACATGTTGCCTGGTCAGACGAGTCTCTTTTCAAATTGTTTTGAGCAGATGGACGTGTATAGTTATGGAGATAACCTCATGAATCCATAGACCCTGCATGTCAGCAGGGGATTGTTCAAGTTGGTGGAGGCTCTGTAATGGTGTGGGGCGCGTGCAGCTGCAGTGATATGGGACCCCTGATACATCTAAATACGACTCTGAAAGGTGACACATACGTAAGCATCCTGTCTGATCACCTGCATCCATTCACATTCAAAGTGTGTTCCAACGGACTTGGGCAGTTCTAGCAGGACAGTGTGACACCCCACATGTCCAGAATTACTACAGAGTGGCTCCAGGAACACTCTTCTGAGTTTAAACACTTCCACTGGCCACAAAACTCTCCAGACATGAACATTATTGAGCAAATCAGGGATGCCTTGTGATGTGCTGTTCAGAAGAGGTCCCGCCTCCTTGGACTCTTGCGGATTTAGGGACAGCCCTGCAGGATTCATGGTGTCAATTCCCTCCAGCACTAGTTCAGACATTAGTCAAGTCCATGCCATGTCATGTCGTGATACTTCTGCATGCTCATGGGGGCCCTACACAATATTAGGCAGGTGTATTTTCGTAGCAAAGTTTCTAAAATTTAATTACTTCCTGCTGAGTTTTCTTCATACTCAATGTACACAGTTAAACAGTCTTATGTTCAATAGATCAATGTAATGTAAGATGATGGTTTGTATTTCTGTCTAACTTTCCCTGATGAAAAGGGAAAATTTATAAATTACAGAATTAAGAAGTGCCATTATTAAAACAAAAAAAGCTTTACATTTTCACTGTTTCCACTCAGTTTAATAGAAAACACATTTTTCCTGAAACCAGAATACAATACAATAGGCGTACTTCTTTGTGCTTTCACTAAAAGCTTTTAAAGCTTCATGAATTATGTAAAACCAAAATGAATTTTTCTTTCTTTTAATATTTAGCACTTGAATAAGATTCAAAGTCATGTTTGTGTAGTGCTTGTTTTAATATAAAGAACAACCCATTTCCACAATCGCTAGCTTTAGATTGATTTTTAAAGGTCATATCAAGAGCCCTAAGGCACGCAAATAATTTTCGGGACAGGGATTGCCAAATGATATTTCCCTTGTGTAGAAAAATGTTACGAACTGGCCCCTCATAAGATGGCACTTACACCAGTTGTGCAGATCTGTTTATAGATGATAGACACGAAGGGTTTACTGCTCTCTTTCCGTTACTCCATATCCTCCACTTTCCCCCCGTTCTCTCACCCCTCCCAAATATTTCTCCTGGTGGTGATATTATTTTGGTGGTCTCAATGTTCCATCATGTTCCATTTTTCTCGTATTTTACTTTCTGGCAGTAAACTACTTCATGTGTTTGTAGCAGCTAACTACTGGGAAAATTAATCCATTATATAGAACACTGTTTATAACACGTAAAACACTGATTATCTCAATATTTTTAAAAGCCTTATCTCAATATTTTTAAAAGCCTTATCTCAATATTTTTAAAAGCCTTATCTCAATATTTTTAAAAGCCTTATCTCAATATTTTTAAAAGCTTAAATCATTTGACACACACAAAAATTTTTGGTTAATGCCTTCAGCATAAGGAAAGTCATTATAGATGACTTATCAGCCCCTTGACAGAAAAGTATGAAGGATAAATCAGCTATAGCCTTGTTGAAGGGACCATAGTAGCACTCAAGATTAATGGCACTGTAGCAGATACTTGTCTAGATGATGACAATATGACTTTATCCCAAATCATGTAACATCAATACAAAATCTTTCCCAATTACATCATTATATCAAATGACATTTAATTATGAAACTGAAATCCCTGGGTGGAAACAATAACTACACACATGCAAACTAACACTTAGTGCGGTACAACCACATTTAAAGTTAAGAATATTACACTAAGACTGCATCATTTGCTCTTCTGCTAGCACTAGCCCGAAGCTCAGAAACTACCTATTACTCATCTACATACAGCTTGCTATCTTCATTTTCTGTCTGACATGCAAGAATAACATGTATGTACCCTTCGGACAATCTCTTTTACCAATGTGCCTTTTCTCATTGTCTCATATTCTGTTATTCCTGGCTTATCAATGTTCAACTCTGGAGCTTTTGATTCCTCAGGTTATCAAACCTGTTCTATTATTGGCATTTCATTTTTCAGTTTTTTGTTGTTCAGTTAAGATGTGAATCCAACTGACCAACATTTTAGTTGACTGTCTATCTGATCTGGCATCCCCTTCCCTTCAATCTTAAATTCATTAACCACCACCACCACCACCACCAACAACAACAAGGGTTGATTCCAGGAACTAATGGTGCTGTCAGATTTTGTCCACGTTTTCATCAGTCTGCTGTGTCCTGGTAACTACACCTTTTTTGTATTAACTCAGTCTTACATCACTGTCTGACAGGAGAATTACATACTTAAATAGGTAATCTAACTGATTCATTTATTTTTTCATGTTAATCTGTTTTCAGTCTAAAATATCATTGTCAGACAGTAACTGACCCACATTTTTCAGTAGTGAGCTGTACAAAATGTCATTTGTTATCTGACAGGAGTGATATTTTAGAACCATAATGTAAAATGTTAGGAATTTTAAATTGGAAAAGAACCAAATGTAAGAGGGATAGTCACTGTTTTATTTACCGCCTCAAAAAAATGGGTGACAGAGCCTACAGTTTGGCTGTCTGGGAAATGTCTCGGCTAAAAATATCGTCTTCACCCTGGAAATGCCTGCCACGCAATGGTTTCCTTATAAAAGGAAAGTGGAAAAGTCAGTTGGTGTCATGACATGAGAATTCAGCAGAGGGCATAGTACGAGGGTTACTCCAAAAGAAATGCACACTATTTTTGTAAAAATACAGTTTTCATTCTGCATGGTTTACAGTGTGTAGATACATTCTTCCCGCTTGTTTTCAAACTTAGTTCAACCTGTTCCCGTAAGTGGCGCCATCACAGCATGTCTTCAAGATGGCTGCTACACTTTACGTTCGTCAGAAGCAATGTGCTGTCATAGAATTCCTGTGCTGTGAAAACAAGACAGTGGGAAACATCCACAAGAGGTTGAAAAAGGTGTATGGAGATGCTGCTGTCGACCGCAGTACAGTTAGTTGGTGGGCAAGCAGGTTACATGATGAAAGCAGGCACGGCAATATTTAGGATTGTCCTCGCAGCGGCAGGCCCCGTACTGCACACACTCCAGACAATGTGCAGAGAGTTAACAAATAAGTGACTGCTGACAGACGCATCACAGTGAACGAACTGTCACGCTACGTTGGGATAGGGGAAGGAAGTGTTTGCAGAATACTGAAAGTGCCAGGTGGGTTCCCAGGATGTTGACAGTGGCTCACAAAGAAACAAGAAACACGGTGTGCAGCGAACTTTTGGAACAGTACGAGAATGGTGGAGATGAATTTCTTGGAAGAATTGTGACAGGTGATGAAACATGGCTCCATCATTTTTCACCAAAGACGAAGAGGCAATCAATGGAGTGGCATCATGCAAATTCACCCAAGAATAAAAATTCAAAACAACACCTTCTGCTGCAAAAGTTATGGCTGCGGTGTTTTTCGATTCTGAAGGACTCTTGCTTGTGGACATCATGCCAAGTGGAACCACCATAAATTCTGATGCATGTGTGACAACACTGAAGAAACTTCAAGCTCGACTGAGTCGTGTTCGACCACATCGGCAAAAGCAAGATGTTTTGCTTTTGCACGACAATGCATGGCCACATGTCAGTCAAAAAACCATGCAAGTGATCACAAAACTCAGATGGACAACACTGGAACACCTGCCGTATAGTCCTGACCTGGCTCCATGTGACTATCATCTCTTTGGGAAACTGAAAGACTATCTTCGTGGAACAAGGTTTGAAGATGATGGAGTCACGCTACCAAACAGTGGCTATATTGTTCCTAAAGGAAGTATCTACACACTGTAAAACTTTCAAACATGTAGAATAAAAGATGGATTAAAAAAATAGTGTGCATTTCTTTTGGAGTGACCCTCGTATTTGGCAGGCCAGAGAAGTAGTGTGTGTGACTCCATCCTGTGGAAAATGATCTGGGACACTGTCTTGAAGCAAAAACACATTCTAGGACAGCTTCACTTGACACTTCATCTTAAAAGCCTCCTGTAACTTCATCAGGTGATTTCAGTAGTATGATCCTGTGACAATTTGCCCCTTACAAGCATAATATATTAGCATCACATCAATGTGGTCCTAAAAAGCACACATCACCACCTTCCCCAATGATGGTTGGGGTCTGCGCCTTTTTCAGCACTGGTGAATCCTTATGTTTCCACTGCTTGCTTTGCTCCTGTATCTTGGGGCAACAGGCTGTTTTTATGAAATACCGCGGTCCAGTACCAGTTAAAAATTATCATCATAATGGATATTTTTAAGTAGTGTATAAGAAAGAGGCAGATACTGTGTGTCCCCAGACTGTGTTTGTACAGTGGCCATATGCGCTGTAATAACAAGGGCACCTTAACCATCATGGTGCAATGCTGCTACACACTTAAAGAAGCTCAGCAATGTGATTAGGCAGCTAAAAAAGTCATCTGTACTGGCCCAAAAAAACTTCACTATTTCCCCTGCAACCTCCCTGATGGGATTTTTGAGTGAGTGTGAATAATCGCAGCACCCAACAAGTGAACACCTTTGTCGTCAAATGAAACAACAAATTTACTGTTTGTTGCCAGTCTCTGTTTATTTACATCAACAACATGTTTCGAAGGTATAAACCTACATCATCAGGTTGGTTTACATGAGTAAATATGACGTATGTGCATGGTGCTTTAGGACTTGGGGGTAACTTGTGGCACTTGTGGCATGATAGTAGGCTCCTTTCTCTAGCATAACACATCACATGTAAGCTGTCATATTTTGTAAACAAAGATGGTGTCACGTTCAAAATGTCATTTAAGATGTTAGGAACTGACCAATGACTGATTTTCAGTTTTTTTGTTGCTGTCTCAATTGTGACCGGTCTGTTTTTGAGCACAAAGATCTCCACTTCTCTTGCAATTTCTGGTTGATCACTTCATTCTTTGTCATTCAAACTTGGCTGGGCACACTGGAAGTGTGTGTGCCACCTAACCACTGTCATATGATGGTGTAGAGAGCTGCTACACACTTAACGAAGTTCAGCACGTTGCAGTAAAACAGGGTGTTTTATCAAATACTGTGCCCCACAATCAGTCCTTCCTTCCCATCCTGTACGGTAACTCTCCCCTGACCCACGGTTCTGGATGACTTTCCCAAAATATACCCCAATTCCTAGACCTCTCCAGTCCTTTTCCTTCACCCTTCAACATTTATTCCTTCCCCTTCAACCCTTCTGCCTGAAGGAGCCACTGGCTCCTAAAGCTTGCCAATCACAGCAGTCTTATGTGTGTGTTCTGCTGCCGCTTGGTGAGTAGATTTTTTATCTATCCAACTATAATGTAACTCACATTACATGTGGTTAAGGACCATTATTAACTTTTAAATGCTTCTCCTAAACAAGAAAATGTATTGTACAGAAATCAGTTCACAAGGAAATGTATTTTACTAGATTCAGTGTGCTTTATAACAAACTGTTTTAAAAATATGCAAATCAGTTAACATCTGCCGGTTGAGTACCTATCACACAGTTCATGCTACATTCTTATGCTACAAGCATGTTGCTTCTTTCAGCTTAAGGGCTGACACTGGCTACGAAGCATTAAGGACACTTACTGAATGTGTGCTGTGCATTTCCATTTCTATTTCCAGTGTAGAAAGGTCATTCAGCACAATGAATAGGGGTGATAACAAAATTAGGAAATGGAATGGGTCAGGATATGCTTCCACCTTGTGTGGAGGTGTCAACAGAAGGAGAGAGGGTGCCTCCACAGAAATTTACCTTGACGACAGCAACCACAAATATGCTGTAAAAAAGCTGTGCCACATTAATTTGCGGCAAATACAAATTATTGCACATAGTAATATTATTTTATTGATTCTCAAGATTTATTTTTTAAGATAATTAATTAATTTGGCTATACTTACATAGTACTTACACGTAATTTACTTACATATATGAGAGATTAAGAGAGATTTTTTAAATATCGGTACCATTGCTATTTTCTTAGTAGAGTATCATCAAAATTTGAAGCCTATAACATTCCCTAGCAATCTAAAAAAAAAAAAACAATCGGAGAAAAGTGGCTGTATTCATCACTGATGGAGTGGGCAGAGGGATAGAGAGGTGGGATATGCAGGGAGAGTGTATGAGGTTGGATAGCTAGCAGCCAGGTGGCTGGCTTGCTGGCTAGGAATGTGGTGGTGGTGGTGGTGGTGGTGGTGGTGGTGGTTAGCAGTGCACAATGAAGGTAACATGGAGAGGTAGATTGGTAGGGGGTGATGCGACAGAGGAACAGGAACAGGAACAGGAAAAGGAAAAGGAAAAGGAAGCTATTGGGTGGAGGGTGTGGGGACAATCGGTTATTTGATTCTGAGAGTAAAGGCTATGTTGTGAGGGTAACTCCCATCTGTGTAGCTCAGAAGACTAGTGATGGAGGGAATCCAGATGGCCTGTGTCATTTGACAACCACTAAAATTGAGCATGTTGTGCTCAGCTGCATGATGTGCCACCGGATGGTCTATTTTATTCTTGGCCTCAGTTTTGTGGTGTCCATTCATTCTGTATGATACCCAGTTGTACATCTATTTCTACATATGTACTCCACAAGCCACCATACAGTGCATGGTGAAGAGTACACTGCACTACTACTAGTAATTTCCCTTTCCTGTTACACTCACAAACAGAGCAAGGGAAAAATTACTATCTATATGCCTCCATATGAGCTCTAATCTCCATTTTGCTCATAGGCCTTAGGCAAAATGTTTGTTGGTGACAGCATGATCATCATTTTACAGTTGGCTTTAAGTGTCGGTTCTCTAAATTTTCTCAGTAGTGTTCCTCAAAAAGAATATTGCCTCCCCTCCAGGGATCTCCTTTCCAGTTTATGAAACATCTCTATAATACTCCCATGTTACTCAAATGTAATGGTAAAAAATCTAGCAGCACACCTATGAATTGCTTCGATGTCTTCCTTTAATCCAACTTGGTGCGATCCCAAACAGTTGAGCAATACTCAAGAATGGGTCGCACTAGTGTTCTATATGCAGTCTCCTTTACCGAAGAACCACATTTACCTAAAATGCTCCCAATAAACCTAAGTGGACTATTCGTCTTCCCTTTACAATCCTTACATGCTCATTTCACTTCAAAACACCTTGCAAAGTTATACCTAAACATTTAATCGACATGACCTTGTCAAGCAGCACACAACATTACAGGCCTGTTTTTTTCTATTCATATGCATCAATTTACATTCTTCTACTTTTAAAGCTAGCTGCCATTCATCACATCAAACAGAAATTTTGTCCAAGTCATCTTGTATCCTCATATAGTCACTCAATGGCGACACTTTTCCACACACCACAGCATCATAATCAAACATCTACAGACTGATGCTCATCCTGTCTGTCAGGTTATTTATGTACACACATAATAATAGTGTGTCCTGTCACACTTCTCTGGGGCACTTCTAACAACAACACTGTCTCCAATGAACACTCACCACCGAGGATTATGTTCTGGGTCCCTTTACTCAAGAAGTCTTCAAACCACTCACATATCTGCCAACCTATTCCGTACACTTGTACCTTTGTTAACAGTCATACTGACACTAAAAGCTATGCAGAAATGGTAGCAGAGTTGGTGTATAACAAACTTGCTTTCGCAGGTTGCCCGGCCTCTGATGGGGTAAGATAAACATCTTTGTCAGGAGTGGTGCAGGAAGTGCTGGGTGGTTGGATTGGGCTGGTCCTGCATCTGAGTTTTCCACACAGATACAATCCTTGTGGTAAATGGTGGGAGAGAAAGTGGCTAGGGATGGACTAGGATATTGTGTAAATTGGGTGAGCAACAGAACAACACTTTTAGATGGGGGAGGGGGTTCTTGGATAGGATGTTCCTCATTTTAGGACATGATGGTAGGTAATCAAGTCTATGGGAAAGGGCATGGTTGCTGTTCCAGTCCAGGGTGATACTGGGAGACAATAGGTTGCTCCTTTGGTAGCTGATGCTTGTGGCTGGTGGGAGGATATAGCATTAGAAATCTGTTTACAAACTAGGTTTTGAAGCAGGGGAGGAAGGGGAGGGGGTTGTACCTATCACGTGAAGGCCCTCGTGAAACCTTCGGCATATAGGGCACAGGAGTTCTTGTCACTGCACATACTATGTCCCCAGGTGGCCAGGCTGCATGGGAGGGATTTTTTGGAGTGAAGGGGATGACAGCCACTGAAATGCAGCTACTTTTGGTGTTTAGTGGGTTTAATATGGACAGAGGTGTGGATGGAGCCATCAGGTAGGTTGAAGCAAAATATTCAGGAAGGGATATGTTGGATTTAGGATGACCAGGTGAAATGGATGGAAGAGAAGGCGTTGAGGTTGTGAAGGAATGAGGATTGGGTGTCTTGGCCCTGAGTCCAGACCAGTAAGATATCATTAATGAATGTGTACCAGACAAACGGTTTGGGGTTTTGGGAAACTAGGAAGGTTTCCTGTAGATCACTCATACAAATGTTAGTGTAGGAAGGTGTCCAACAGGTGCCCACTGCTGTGTCATGGATTTGTTTATATATTTTCCCCTCAGAGGAGGAGGAGGAGGAGGAGGAGGAGGAGTGTGTCAGGATATCATTGATAAGGTGTTATGAGCAATGAGGTAGCAGGTTTGGAGTCTGAAGGACACTGACAGAGACAGTGTTCGAGAGTGGCACGGTCACAGGCATAAGGGATGTTTGTGTACATGGATGTAGCATCAACAATAATGAGTACGCATCCTGGAGGTAAAAGGTTGGGGATGGTGGAGAGTCGAAGTGGTTAGCAGTGGCTAGCATCTGTGATGTGAGAGACTAGGTTTCATGCAATTTGCTACAGGTTTTTGGCAAGAAGAGCAGAAATTCTTTCATCAGGTGCACAATAACCAGCTACACTGAGGCACCCAGGATTGTTAAGTTTATGGATTTTGAGAAGGCTGCAGATGACGGGAGTGTGGAGTATTGTTCAGGTAAGAAGGGAGAAGTACTTAGGTGAGCCCATCAATTTCAGAAGGAATCAGATGTTACATTGGACTTCTTGGATAGGACCACTATGGATGCAGCAGTCATACAGTTGGCAAAAGCCATCTACGAGGCAGTCACTGTAGTTCATCACGAAAGTGGCAGAGCCAGATTAGGACAGGATCCATTTTGAGGTTGTGTATGACTGTCCCCATGGTCTAGGGGTAGTGTCTTTGATTAGTAATCAAAACTTCCTCGTTCCCAGGTTCGAATCCCATCACCACTTAAATTCTGATTAATAATGAGCATTGGCGGCCAAAGACTTCCAGCATAAGAAGTCACCCTCATTCTGCCAACAGCTTTGTCAAAGAAGGCAGAGGAATGTACAGAGGTCCAGGACACTCTTGTCCAAGGGGTGGGAAATTGCCCCTAAATGCGGAAGAATCAGCAATGTTAAATGGCATGAGGATGCAGAAGGCAATGGAAACCACTGCATTAAAAACTGTAACATGTATCCGCAGGACATAGGCCTGTAACTGAAAAAGTGTCATCATCTCTCTATTGGCAAAAGATTCCATAGTAGCAGATTACAGTGGCTCGCCGACCACGAAAATAAAAGGGAAAAGCCTGCCACCCTTCAACTCATTAAAACTTCCACCCTAAAAGCACTAGGGTGGAGGACACAGAGGGACAAAGGACATGCGCTAAAACTAAGATCGAATGATAAAACCCACCCTCATGGATGAAATGTCAAACCAAATCAGCCGATGAGGTGTTTTGTGCTAAAATCAATGATAACGAGTCCTGCAACTGAGGATGAAGTCGCAGGGCAGCCAAAGAAGGACACAGCAGAAGAATATGGACCACTGTCAACCGGGCACTGTACCGACACTCAGGCGGGTCTTCGCGGCACAGGAGGTACCCGTGGGTCGCCCAGGCATGGCCAATGCGGAACCAGCAGAGAACCACGGAGTCCCTGCAACAGGCCCTCACTGAGGACTTCGACACATTCGTGGTCCCCTTAATGGCTCGCAGTTTGTTGTGCATACTGAGATTTTGCCATTCTATCTCCCAAAGCTGAAAAACCTTGCAGCGTAATAATGAACACATGTCAGTTGCGGGGATGCCCATCTCCAGAAGTGGTTTCCGTGCAGCCTGTTTGGCCAGCCTATCAGCAAGTTCATTACCTGGGATTCCTACATGACCAGGGGTCCAGATGAACATCACTGAATGACTGGACCGTTCCAGAGCAAAGGAGGACTCCTTGATGGACACTACCGAAGGATGACGAGGGTAGCACTGGTCAATAGTTTTCAGGCTACTCAAGGAGCCAGTACATAAAAGGAAAGACTCCTCAGGGCATGAACAGAGATACTGAAGTGCATGAGAAAGGGTCACCATCTCTGCAGTGAATACACTGCATTCATCAAGTAAGGAATGCTGTTCAATATGGCTGCCATGAACGTAGGCAAAGCCAATGTGACCAGCAGCCATTGAGCAGTGGGTGTAAACTACTTCAGAGCCTTGCAACACGTCAAGAATCAAGAGGAAGTGACGGCGGAGAGATGCAGGGTTAACAGAGTCCTTAGAGCCACGTGAAAGGACCAGACGAAGCTGCGGCCGAGGTGTAGACCATGGAGGCGTATGTGGACAGACCACAAGTAGAGATGGTGAAGGGAAGGACTCCAGTTTGGAGAGAAGGTACTGCACGTGAACTGCGATCTTTAGCCCCGACCTGGGCCGCCGATGCAGGAGATGGATGGCGCGGGCGGGAAAAGGAGATGGTAATTCGGATGCTCAGGAGAACTATGAATGTGTGCAATGTAACTGGCAAGCAGTTGTGCACATCTGATTTGCAATGGAAGGACCCCAGGCTCCACCAGTATGCTGGTCACCAGACTCGTCCTAAAAGTTCCTGTCGCTAATCAAACCCCACAGTTGTGCACAGGGTCGGGTAAATGCAACACTGAGGGTGCTGCCAAACCATAAACCACACTGCCATAGTCAATTCGGGATTGGACAAGGGCTCTGTAGAGCTGCAGAAGCTTACAGAGATCTGCACCCCAATTTGTGTTGCTAAGGCAACGGAGGGCATTGAGGTGCTGCCAGCACTTTTGATTAAGCTGACAAAGATGAGGAAGCGAAGTCAATTGAGCATCGAAAACCAATCCTAAGAATCGATATGTCTCCCGACTTTGAGGCTGAAAACTGGAAGCCGTGGGCTAGGGCCCATGACTGCACCTTGTGAATGGCTCCCTGTAGGTGATGCTCAGCAACACCAGTCCTGGAGCAGCAGTACAATATGCAAAAGTCGTCTGCATACAGAGAAGGTGGAGACGGAGGGTCTGACAGCTGCTGCTAGACTGTTAATGGCCACTGAAAATAGACACACACTGAATACAGAGCCCTGTGGAACGCCATTCTCCTGAATACGGGGTGAACTATGGGAGGCACCGACACGGAAAGTACGGAGTGACAGGGAGTTTTGGATAGAAATCAGGAGCAGGCTCCCCGAGACCCAACTCGTACAATGTGGCACGGATATGATGTTGCCAGGTCATGTCATATGCCTTACGTGAGTCAAAAAAGATGGCAATCAGATGTTACTGTCTGAAAAAGGCTGTTTGAATGGCAGACCTGAGGGACACATGATTATCAGTGGTAGAGTGATCCCGGCAGAAGCCGCCCTGACATGGAGCCAGTAGGCCACGTGACTCCAGGACCCAACCCAACCGCCGACACACCATACATTCCAGCAGCTTACAAAGAATGTTGGTGAGGCTGATGGGCTGATAGCTATCCACATCATGTAGATTTTTACCGGGTTTGAGCACCAGAATGATGGTGCTCTCCTGCCACTGTGATGGAAAGACACCATCGCACCAGATCCAGTTGAAGATGATGAGATGTCGCTTGTAGTCAGATGAGAGATGTTTAATCATCTCGCTGTGGATCCAATCAGGTCCAGGAGCTGTGTCGGGTCAATGTGCAAGGGCACTGAGGAGCTCCCACTCTGTAAATGGGGCGTTATAGGATTCACTGTGGCGTGTAGTGAATGAGAGGATGTCCCCTTCCAGCCGCCATTTTAGAGTGCGAAAGGTTGGGGGGTAATTCCCCGATGCAGAGGTTCGAGCAAAGTGCTCGGCAATAGCATTTGCATCGGTAGATAACACGTCATTTATGATAACACCGGGAGCACCTGTATGGGTCTGGTACCCAAAAAGACATTTGATCTTTACCCAGAATTGGGAAGGTGACGTAAGGCACCCAATAGTCGAGACATATCTCTCCCAACACTCCTGTTTCCGTCATTTGATAAGTTGGTGAACGCGGTCATGGGCACTGAGCCGTTTAAAGGCTATGAGGTGCTCCAGGGAAGGGTGCCGCTTATACCATTGTAGATCTTGATGATGTTCCTTAATTGCTTCAGCGACTTCCGGTGAACACTAAGGGACTGCCTTACACCTTGGGCACCCTAAAGAGCGAGGGATCATGTTTTCTACCGCAGAAACAATTGTTGTAGTCACCTGCTCAACCATCACAGCAATGTTACTGTGTGGGGGAAAATCAGTGGTGACAGCAGAGGTGAAAGTTTCCCAGTATGCATTGTTTAAATCCCATCTAGGCAGACGTATGTGGCCATGGTGTCGGGGCAGTGACAGGAAGATGGGGAAGAGGTCACTACCACACAGGTCGTCATGTGCTCTCCAGTAGATAGATGGGAGAAGTCCTGGGCTGCAAATTGATGAGTCAATGGCTGAGTAGCTAACATGAGCCACACTGAAATGTGTTGCGGCCCCAGGATTTAAGAGGAAGAGGCTGAACTGAGACAGTAAAGTTTCATCATCCTTGCCTCGGCCAGTAAGCACAGTGCCACCCCAAAGGGGTTATGGGCGTTAAAATCTCCTAAAAGTGGGAAAGGTTTAGGGAGATGATCAATCAGTGCAATTAATATATTCAGAGGTACTGCACCATTTGGAGAAAGATATACATTGCACACAGTTATTCCCTGTGTCGTCCTTATTCTGACAGCTACAGCTTCAAGAGGAGTTTGAAGGGGCACAGGTTCACTACAGACTGAGTTTAGGACATAAATGCAAACTCCACCTGACTCGATATAGTCGCTACGGTTCCTGTAATATCCCTTGTAGCTGCGGAGGGCACAGGTCTGCATTGCCGAGAACCAGGTTTCCTGAAGGGCAATGCAGATTGCAGGTGTAAAGCTTAACAGTTGCTGTAGCTCAGCCAGGCAGTGTAAAAAACCGCCACAATTCCACTGGAGGATGACATCATCATGAGACTGGGAAGGCATAGAACATTCAATGAGGTAGTTTACACCTCAGAGTCACCTGCTGCCACCAACTTATTGCACGAGCACTCCATATCCATTGTGTCTGAGGGCCTGGCGAGATCTAGGTCCTCAGTGGACGCCAAAATCTCGAACACATCCTCAGACGCAGAGCTTGTAGGCAGCAGTGGTGTGGGTGCCACTGCAATTTCCTTGGTCTTACGGCTTTTCTTTTTGGATTTATCTCGCTGCTCCTTGGGTTTCCCTGGCTGGGAGGACTTCACTGGCTCAGTCTCCGGGACTGAGGACAAGTGTGATCCCCTACAACCAGCTGCTTTTTGGCTCTTCAGCCACTGGTGGGTGTGGTGGGTGTCACCTTTCCCACTAGCAGAAACCTGGGAAGGGCATGACACAAGGGACCCCCCCCCCCCCTTCCTAGCAAGAGAAGCCAAAGAAGACTTATGCTATTCCGGCTTAGAAGTGGGGACAGACGTCCCCAATGGTTGGGGGGTGTTGCTCCCAAAGTAGGTGGTGCAGGAGCAACAGGGAGGGAAATGCCCCCCACCATAGAGAGGGCAGGTGTAGTCTTCCGGCTCTGAGGGATGAATGGGGTTGGTGGAGCTGATGGTGCCAGAACTGTTGTAGCAGCGGCGTAAGACAAAGTCATACACACAAGATGCAGAGATTCAAATTTTCACTTAGCCTCAGTGTAGGTCAGTCGGTCCAGGGTCTTGTACTCCATGATTTTCCTTTCTTTCTGGAGAATCCTGCAGTCTGGCGAGCAAGGCAAATGGTGCTCTCCCCAGCTGACACAGATGGGAGGCGGGGCACATGGAGTATTAGGATGTGATGGGTGTCCACAATGTTTGATGTGTGATGCTGGAAGTACAGCTGGAAGACAATGGCCAAACTTCCAGCATTTAAAGCACCACATTGGGGGAGGGATATAGGGCTTTACATCATACCAGTAGACGATCACCTTCACCTTATCGGGCAATGTATCACCCTCGGAGTCCAAGATGAAGGCACCGGTGGCAAACTGACTATCCCTCAGACCCCGGTGGACATGCCGGCGAAATGTACACCTCACCACTCTAAATTGGCGCGCAGCTCGTCTTCAGACTGCAAGAGAAGGTCCCTGTGAAATATAATACCCTGGACCATATTTAAGCACTTATGGGGCGTGATGGTTACAGAAACATCATCCAGCTTGTCACAAGCGAGTGACGCCCATGAATGGGCAGAGGATACTGTTTTGATCAAGACTGACCCAGATGTCATATTGAACGAGCCCTCCACCTCCACAGACTTGTCCCCTAACTTCTCAACAAAATACTGAGGCTTCATCATCATGAAAGATTCCGCCTCGGCTCTCGAACATACAAGGTACCAGGGTGAATAAGATCCGCTGCCATCCTTAGCCTGACATTCCTTCCATGGTGTGGCCACGGAGGCAAACAATTTGGGGTCATACCTCTATGCATTGAATTGAGCTCCTGAACGCTTAGAGACTGTTGGTGTTTCACCACCAGCAAGAGATGATGGACTATGCTTCATTGTGCATCATCCGCCCTGATGCCACCCACTCCGACCTCCCCACAGGTGCCACCCAGCCGCAGCAAAGGCCACCTGGCAGGATGGCCATTGCCGGGAGTCCTGATGCCCCAGGGGGATGGGCACCTACCCCTTGGCATATGTGGGGAGTTAACGGCACAGGCATCAGCAGAACAATCCCTGTGTGATCAGGGGGGCTACAACCAACAGGGTACATGGCGGCCCCACCACAACAGACTGGCTACTGTGCTGGATATAAGGTGCAAAGAAGACCATGTTTATCATCAATGTAGAAAGTGACACTGCATAGTGCATGGTGGAAAATGCACCCAGGAAGGTGTCCTTGCCCAGTACATGGAGAATGGGCGGGACTGCAATGCAACGAGGAGAAAGTGGGCTAAAAATCTCAATGAACCATGGACACAATGAACTATGTAAGGCACACTTCCCCCAATTGGCTTATTCTTTAGAAAAAAGGAGGTCAAACCCTAGAAGGGACCATCACATAAAGGCCGAAACATGTGAAACTCCTTTTAGTCACCTCTTACCACATGAATACCTCGGGCCTATTCTTACCCCCCACACCCGCAGGGGGGAAATATTTGAGATGGGATGCTACATGTGGATGTTGAAAATTAAGTGGTCTGATAAGGCAAGGAATGAGGAGGTTCTGCGTTGAATCAGAGAGGAAAGAAATATGTGGAAAACACATAAGGAAAAGGGACAGGATGATAGGACATCTGTTAGGACATTAGGGAATGACTTCCATGGTACTAGAGGGAGCTGTAGAGGGCAAAAACTGTAGAGGAAGGCAGTGATTGGAATACACCCAGCAAATAATTGAGGACATAGTTTGCAAGTGCTACTCTGAGATGAAGAGGTAGACACAGGATAGAAATTCGTGGCGGGTCGCATCAAACCAACCAGAAGACTGATGACACCCCTCTCCCTCCCTCCTCCCCCCCCCCCAAAAAAAAGAGACTGCCGCTTTTTCTGCTGAAGGGTTAGTGTCATTAGGGAGGGAGCTTGGTAAGGACAGTGGGGCCAAGTCGTAGGCAAGAAATTCACTGGAGGTTACCAGGTGGTTGTTATAGGTGGGATTTGGAGGGGGGAGAGGGGGAGGTGGGACACTTCAATGGTATTCTGTCATATGATCTGGGAGAGGCAAAATTCAAAGTTGAAATTAGGTTGGCTACAGTTCCACTCTACACCTACATCTACATAGATAATCCACAAGTCGCCATACAGTGGAAGCTGCCCTGTACCACTACTTGTCATTTCTCCTTGTCTTCCACTCAAGAACAGAGCGAGGGAGAAATGACTGTCTGTACGTCTCGGTATTGGCCCTAATTTCTCGTATGTTACTTTTGTGGTCCTCACGTGCCATGTATATTGGTGGTAGTAGAATCGTTTGGCAGTCAGCTTCAAATGGCGGTTCTCTAAATTTTCTCAATAGTGTTGCTTTCCCTCCAGGGATTCCCCATTTGAGCTCCAACAGCATCTCCGTAACACTTACATTTTGTTTGAACCTACTTGTTACAAATCTAGCCACCCGCCTCTGCATTGCTTCAATGTCTTCCTTCAATCTGACCTGGTTCGGATCCCAAATACTCAAGCAGTACTCAATAATAGGTTGCACCAGGGACCTACATGCAGTCAGAGGACCTGGTGGCAAAGAAGCAGGCTCCTGGGTTTGTTTGGGTTCTGGTTCACTGATAATGCTTTCATGATCATAACTTAGGACCAAGATACACTACCCTCAATACCTTCTCTCCCATCTGCTTCACCTGGTCCTCCTCACCTAACACGCTGCCTACTGCACATTGACCACCCCTCTGACGGCTCCATCCACATCTCTGTCCATATTAAACCCACTAACCATCAACCAGCACTCACATTTCAACAGCTGCTATGCCTTCCACACCAAAAAATTTCTCTTTTACAGCCTTTCTAACCATGTACAGTGTATCTGCAGTGACGGGAACTCCACTGCCCAGTATGCAGAAAGTCTCATGGACCTCCACAGAGAGGTACTAACCCCCAAACCTATTCCGCTAACTGATTTCCCATGACTTATCCTCACACATGCCTAATCCTCCCATCACCCCTGAAGCAACAGCCATTACAGAGTTTCCTGTTGTCATCCAGAAGCACCCTGGACTGGAACAACTGACCTAGCTTTGGTAATTTATCATCATGCTCTGAAATCATAGACATTCTATTCAAGATCCCTCCCTCTCTGAAAGCCTTGTTTTGTTGCCCACCCAATTTCACAATATCGTAGTCCATCCCTAGCCACTCCCACTCCCAACCCCTTACCACAGGGTTCATATCCATGTGGAAGAACCAGATGTAAGACTTGACCAATCTACCCAACCAACCAACATAGTCTATTCCAGTCCTGCCACAGGCTTATCCTATCCCATCAGAGGCCTGACCAACTGTGAGAGCAGTCATTTACCAATCAGCTACAATCACTGCACAGCTGTTCATATCAGTATGCAAACTATCTGTCCACCAGAATGAATAGTCATTGCCACACTGTGACCAAGAACAAAGTACACCACCCAATGGCACAACATACAGCTGAGCACTATATGCTCAATTTCAATGGCTGCTTCACGACACGGGCCATTTGGATCCTCTCCTCCGCCACCAGCTTTTCTGAACTACACTGATACCCTTGCAACACATCCTTTGTTCCCCAAACCATCCTGGCCTCATTCTCCATTAACCAACTGTTCCCCCGTCCTCACCCAACAGCTTCCACTTCCTCTCTCCATCACCCCCTCCCAATTTACCTATCCGTGTCATCTTCACTGTGTGCTGCTCCTCACTGGCTCCGACAGCCGTGCATCACATTTCCACCTGACACTCATCCTTCCCTTATTCCTTGCCACCCAACTGGCTGTCTTCCTCCAAGCCACCACTCACCCCCTCTTCCTGCCTTTCTCTCCCTCTATCTGTCTCACTGACTCAACCCCCACCCCACCCCACCCCAGCCACTGATCACTTTGGTGGAGCTCCATCTTGTTGAAAGATGCTTTTGGGTTGCAAGTCTTGTATCAGAGAGTATACAAACTGCTCCAACATGTCCAGATACACTCTCATTCACTATTTTTTCTGCAAAGAACAACAGTCCAACAATCCTGATGTGCATCAGCCCATTGCAGACATTCAGTTTAAGGCTATAATGACCATGTTCAGTGATAGCATATGGACACTGCAAGCCCCAAACCCGAACATTATGACAATTAACCATTTCTCATGCTTGACACGTTGCCTCATCTGAGAAAAAGATGTCTTTTCAGGAAGCTGACATTCAAATCAATGCATTGCAGCGCATCTGTGACAAATTTTTGTCGGCATGGTTTGTCATTCAGCACCTGATGTTGCAGAATTTTCACTTTGTAATCGTACAGTCAAAGACACTGGTGTATTATAAGATGCAGTGTTGCTCGGGGTACATTAAATTGCCTTGATACCTGCCGAGTTCACTTTGTGGGATTCCGAGAAACACTTGTCTGATATCCTCCATTGTCTCTTCCAAAACAGTATGACATGCACTGCCAGAATGATTCAGAACTCTTGGAGTTCCCCAATACTTACAATACCATTCCTTAATTTTTATCACATTAGGTGAATCACATCCATACAACCTACAGTAATTGCTTTGCACAATTATTGGTGATTTTGTTTCTGCAAAACACACTACAGCTTGTGTGTGCTGCTGGGGAGTTGACATTTTCACTTCATGCAACCATACTGCATACTGCACTCTACTGACCGTGGTTGGCAAATCTGATGTGGGAATGTAAATTCTTTGAGATGCTCTAGCATATTCTGTAATTTCACTATTTTTTTTTCTGAGCCTCTGAAATGTAGGAAGTTTGAAAGTGATGCCCTGTATTATACAGTCTTAGGAGCAAGATTTCTAATAAACTCCTTCACAACGAATACAAAAGGCATGTGCAGGCTTGCTCACAAGTAGATGTGAACACTAACTAGTGAATTTAGGTTTCTTTGTTACCTCTTGACATTCACGAATTTGCGATGTGGGAGACTACATTATGGAAAGGCCCATAACAAATCATTGCTTGCTGCCATGCAGAACCAGGATCTTCATTAACCATCAGCACCCAGTGGAGCACTGTTGCGTCAGCCCTTCAATACCACCATAAAAATCATCAGGAGTGTCCTCTTAAGAACAATTTTACGGCACTCCCAATGAAAAATTTATTTTATGTGATGACTCGTGTTTTCTCAGTGCTGCCGATAAATCGTGTTCTTTTGAGTGTTCAGCCAAATGCCATTTTTGGGGTAAAATTAAGAAAATAACCACCTTATCATTTTGATGCTGTGTGGTTGTTCAGTATTTAGTAGCAGTGTCCTTGTGTGGAATACCAGTGTAGCCTCATGAACTGTTTATGTACAAATATCACTATAAAAGGATGATTGTAATCATCTTTTTTCCAATGCTGTGTGGTGAAATCTCTATGGAAAGAGTCTATGTGCTGTCACATGTTTGCACTGCCATGTGCGAGTCCTAATTTTAGTAATAATTACATAGTTGCTTCAATCTGTGTATTTTTTCAAATTGTTAGGAAAGCATTTTCTTTTGTGTGAATTTTTAATTTTGTTACTATAATGGAAATTTTGTGCCATAACACAAGTTATTACTACTCAAGAACACAACTGCATGTGTCTCTATATAATGTGGTTTACTATTGTAATTATTGATTGGTTAAAACTACATAGATCTTCTGTATGGACTTGCAATGATATTATTAATCTGTTTTGTTTATTAGAACTTCATAAGTACCTGAAACCATTACCAATTACATAGTGATCCACATTGTTAATTAAATTCAGTCATTTGAGAAAATCATTAAACTGAGACAAAGAGTATCATCATTTTGCCAGAAACCTTTATACACTGCTTACAATGATGCTGTTTATTTTGGAACTGATACTTCATTTCTGAAACAATTTTGTAAACTATAATGCAATGGAATGGAATGTAACAGTCCATATTTAGATTTTTTAAAAATTTGGTGTAGAAGGCAAGAGTCACCAAGAAATAATTTTTGTTTAATGTGTGACATACTTGTCTCTGGTAATGATGTAGAACAACTACAGCAGCAGCAGCAAAAACAACAACAGTACAAATATATAGTCCATTTTTTTAACTCCACCTTGTGTGAAATACAATGTATACCTTTATTTATCCAGGCATGTTACAACATCTGTGTGTCCTCTTTTTTGCTCTTTATTTATTTCTGTAAATCATCATACAAAGTTCCTAGATTTTTTTTTTATTTTAATTTGGACCTAAAGACTATAACATGTCCATTTTGTTCCATTGCTCACTTGGCATTACACTACTTGTTGAAATGGATTTTTACAGGTCATATTGTTATTGTACATTTTTTATCATACTGACAGCATTTCATCTGCAAATCAGTAGTGAAGAAATTTGCCTATTTACTAAATTTTTTATTAGTAACTGTTCCTCATATCACTTTACTGACAGGGTAACAATTAGTGAACTACACGAAAAAAAATGTAAGTTAGTTGCAAACTACGGCATGCACACACTTTATTCAACATGTAAATGTCGTTACAGATATTTGGATTTAGGTATGCCTGCCATCATTGGCGGCAATATGGCGCAGACGAGGAGTGAAATTCTGCACGACCCACTGAAGTGTTGGAACATCGATGTTGTCGATGAGCTCCTGAATGGCTGTTTCCAGCACAGCAATGGTTTTGGGGTTACAGCTGTACACCTTGTCTTTAATATAGCCCCACGAAAAGGAGTTGTGTGTGTTCAGATCGGGAAAATATGGTGGCCAACCGAGCCACATCTTGTTGGAATCAGGGTCACTTTGGATAATGGGGACAAAATCATCTTCCAAAACCTTCACAAAGCGTTCATTAGTCACCGTGCCAGTAATCACACAGATTATTCCATGACTGGACACTGCACTTCACAGTCACCTGTTGAGAGCGAAGAGACTTTTCGATAACGAAATGTGGATTATCAGTCCCCAAAATAGGCCAATTTTGCTGATTGATGAACTCATCCAAATGAAAGTGGGCTTCGTCACTAAACCAATCAACATTCACATACTAATTCCCATCATGCATCACAGCCAATTGTGCGATTTAAACATCCTGATGCAAACCAGCGCCTGCCTAATGACAGCCAGTGTAGAGTTGCTACTACAGGGCACAGAAGCAGGAGTATCCTGCTCTATGGGGTCCACAGAAGCATCAGCTTGCTTGTGCAGTCAGTCCATGGAGTCAAATGCTGAAAAAATGGTTGGTGGTGCATGCTGGCGATATGGTGGCCAGCTGGGCTAAGGTACCATGTGGCGACACTGTTGAAGAGGATCTTCAAGTTGGTGAAGGAGAAGATTGTTTGCCTTTGGTGGACTTGTTTGAGCCTTTCCAGTTAGAGGAAGACTCAGGTGTGGTTTGGCTGGAGGGATGGAGGATGTCTACATGGGAGTACTTCTCCTGTCCCCCTCCAGCCTACCAGTTGGGTAGCTGGTGGCTTCTCTCCTTGAGGCAAGAGTTTGACTGGTTGTTGCACAGCTGGACAGGGGGATGGCGAGGCTACCTTGACAATGGGCGATTTCACAACCTCAGAGTGGAATTTGAGGTCACATATCTGCGTGACCATGTCCTTCATGGAGCAAGGGGTAACAAAAATGGAATTATAGATTCTAGATGGGAGAACACAGGGTTTGCGACTAGCCACTAACCCCTCAAGCAACTGGGTAACGCACTTTTCCCTTCACCTGGAGAGAAGGAGGCAGACAATTGTCCTCATGTGCATCCCTAACATAGGTTACATATTTGGCTGGGTATTGACAAGATGTTCTGGTGTGGTTGATACGATGAACTGGTAGCAGTGCAGCGGGTTCTGAATGTAAAGCCAGACTCTGATAATTTCACAGCCTGCGGATGAGCACTATGGAGGAATCTACCTTTTACATTACACCATGGACGGCAATGACACGCTGATCAGAGGGGTAAGATTGGATTTCAGCCTCAGTTACGACTATCAAGTAGCCTTGTTTAAATTACACCATGGGAAGAATTCAAAGTTCCATGGGCCTTGACATGAACAGGGTAGCCGTGGAGAAGCAAGGCAGCAAGGAGTAGTTATGCTTGAGGAGAGCAGGATTTAACAGAACTGGCAATTGCATCAGCACCTTTCTGAATAATAAACGGATTGACCGTGGCAAAGGACTGACCGTCTTCAGTATGCGAGACCATGAGGAAGCGTGGTGCAGCGGGAAGGGTCTCTGGATCATTAGCCTCATTACGTTTACATTTTGTAGACGTTGACTGGGAAGGTGATTGACTCATTGCAAGAAAGTCTCCCAGGATTGCCAGTGTTTCCAATGGTACGCTCCTTCCAACTGGGGGCTCCCTCCACAAGGGGTCACACCCACCTTAGGTGATTGTTCACACTTCAGGTCACACCTCCCGAACAGCTGACAGAGGGACCAATTGGCAATTCGAGAAGGTTGCACCTCAGGCAATCACCCTCCCTGGGCCTGGCCTGTGTCAGGGGGTACGTGCGAACCCAACCTGTTGACCAGGGGCTGGGAATTACACATTACCCAGTCACGTGCTATGTGTCAGATGCGTGGGCCAGCCTTCAGGAGTGCACAGGGAGGAAGAAGAAAAACAGAAACCTCAAACATCGAAGCAGAGGAATGAGAGAAGAGCAGAAACAAAGGAAGGAAAAGGGAGGGGGGGGGGGAGGGTTGATGTGAGCCACTGCTTGCAGACTATGGCACCCTGCATGCTTCACATCCACATGTGGGGCCTCCTCCATATCTCAGATGATACCCCTGGTATTCACTTTCTTAAACCCCTCCAAATGTGTGCCTACTCAGATCCTGCTAAAGGAGCAACCATCTGTTCACTCACAGAGTGTACGGGCAAGGCCAGATGGCCAGCTGCCACACTGCCTCAAATGAAGTGAATACTTCACCAATCACCACTCACCATGCTTTGACGGTGGATACTCCACAGGGGTCCACTAAAAGGTGCCAAAGAAGCAGAGCCTGTGGTCAAAGAACCAACACCTGAGGCATTACATGCAACACATCAGATTCTTGGCACCTGAACACTCCGAGATAGCTGATCCTAGCCAAAATTGGCTTCAGCTGTTTGTGAACTGTGACTACCTCCTGATGTGTCCAGACATAGCATGCTTGTATCCTATCCATTCTACACTACTTGCCATTAAAATTGCTACCCCATGAAGATGACGTGCTACAGACGCGAAATTTAACCGACAGGAAGAAGACACTGTGATATGCAAATGATTGGCTTTTCAGAACATTCACACAAGGTTGGTGCCGGTGGCGATACCTATAATGTATGGAAAGTTTCAAGCGATTTCTCATACACAAACAACAGTTGACCGGCGTTGCCTGGTAAAACGTCGTTGTGATGCTTCGTGTAAGGAGGAGAAATGCGTACCATCATGTTTCCGTCTTTGATAAAGGTCGGATTGTAGCCTATCGCAATTGCGGTTTATCGTATCGTGACATTGCTGCTCACATTGGTTGAGATCCAATGACTGTTAGCAGAACATGGAATCGGTGGGTTCAGGAGGGTAATACCGAACATCGTGCTGGATCCCAACGACCTCGTATCACTAGCAGTCGAGATGACAGGCATCATATCCGTATGGCTGTAACGGATCATGCAGCCACGTCTCGATCCCTGAGTCAACAGATGGGGAGATTTGCAAGACAACAACCATCTGCACGAACAGTTCGATGACGTTTGCAGCAGCATGGACTATCAGCTCGGAGGCCATGGCTGCGGTTACCCTTGACGCTGCATCACAGACAGGAGCGCCAGCGATGGTGTACTCAACAACCAACCAGGGTGCACGAATGGCAAAACGTCATTTTTTCGGATGAATCCAGGTTCTGTTTACAGCGTCACGATGGTCGCATCTGTGTTTGGCGACATCGCGGTGAACGCACATTGGAAGCGTGTATTCGTCATGGCCATACTGGCTTATCACCCGGCGTGATGGTATGGGGTACCATTGGTTACACGTCTCGGTCACCTCTTGTTCGCATTGACACGACTTTGAACAGTGGACGTTACATTTCAGATGTGTTACGACCCGTGGCTCTACCCTTCATTCGATTCCCGTGAAACCCTACATTTCAGCAGGGATAATCCATGACAGCATGTTGCAGGTCCTGTACGGGCCTTTCTGGATACAGAAAATGTTCGACTGCTGCCCTGGCTAGCACATTCTCCAGATATCTCGCCAATTGAAAACATCTGGTCAATGGTGGTCGAGCAACTGGCTCGTCACAATATGCCAGTCAGTACTCTTGATGAACTGTGGTATCGTGTTGAAGCTGCATGGGCAGCTGTACCTGTACACGCCATCCAAGCTCTGTTTGACTCAATGCCCAGGTATATCAAGGCCATTATTGTGGCCAGAGGTGGTTGTTCTGGGTACTGATTTTTCAGGCTCTACGCACCCAAATTCCGTGAAAATATCATCACATGTTAGTTCTAGTATAATATATTTGTTCAATGAATACCCGTTTATCATCTGCATTTCTTCTTGGTGTAGCAATTTTATTGGCCAGTAGTGTTACGTAACTAACTTAACAAGTGAACTATGGAAGCACAGAGAGAAACATAAATATGCAACTTGCTACCCTTCTGACTTGTCACCAATAGAGGCTGACTCCTACTGAGGTGATCACTGTCTGTTGAAAATAAATGACAACTGTGCTACAGACTACACAAAAACGAACTTTACAGTTACAAAAACATGGGATTACACCTCAAATAGTAAAACAGGCACAGAATTTAATTGCTGTTGTACACATGCTTTCCATACTTTCTATATTTCACTCTCTCTCTCTCTCTCTCTCTCTCTCTCTCTCTCTCTCTCTCTTTCTCTCTCTCTCTCTCTCTCTCTCTCTCTCTCTCTATTTGTATTTTTACACAAAACATGCTTTGAATAAATACTTATGTCAATATGATTATAGAGGGGCGTTATGTTATTGTATCCATTCACGGCGGAGGGGCGGGGAGGAGGGGGGGGGGGGGGGCAAACTTACGTGATGTGTGTGCATGTGCAATGACAAAAACATTCTGAGATACTCTTGCTGATTTCTAATTATAAATGGAGAAGACACAGTATATGATCAAAAGTGCTCAGACATTTCTATGTAATGTGAAATTGACCAACAGATGCCATCAGAGGTGGACCTGCAAGAATAAAAGGAGGCGGGGAGTACTGCGTTCTCTGAGGAAAGGCACTAACAGCAAACTGGTTTAATCAGGAGAGCTTATTGACTCTGGACATGGACTAGCCATTGGATGTTACCTGACAAATCCATCAGCGACATTTCAACACTTCTAAATCTGCCCAAGCTAGCTTTTGGTGATGTAACTGTGAAGTGGAAATGTGAAGGAACAACCACAGCTAAATTAAGACCATGTACTGACAGTAGGGACTGCTGGGCATTGTGGAGGGTGAATGTAAAAAAATCACTTATCAGTGGAAGGAATCACTTGAGAGTTCCAAAGCGGTACTAGCAGTATGATTGGGACAATGACTGTGCACAGGGAGTTACAAAGACTGGGGTAAAATGGTCAAGCAGCTCCTCATCAGCCACACACTTATATAGTCAGTGTGAACAGTGAAGCCATTGCTCAGTGGATGACTGGAAATTAATTGTTTGGACTGATGAATTATGCTATACTCTGTAGCTACCCAATGAAAGGATTTGGGTTTGACTAATGCATGGAAAATATCACCTGCCATACTGTGTAGTGCCAAAGTGAAGTACAGAGGTGACTTTGTTATTGTACGGGTCTATTTTTCATAGTTAGGATGTGGACCCTTATTGCACTTAAAGAAAATGCTAAATGCAGTAGTATAAGAAACAAATTTTACAACACTATGTACTGCATATAGTAGAATGACCATTCAGAGATGATGGTTACTGTATCAGTATGACAATGCACCCTATCACGAAGCATCATCTGTGAGGCAATAGTCTGTTGACAAAAAATTTCCTGAAATGGACTTGCCTGCCAGAGCCAAAGTGAACCCAATGAAACACCTTTGGGATGAGTTACAATGTCGATTTCACTGAAGTCGTCATGCAGTTGAAGGGTGGACATACCACATATTAATGTTCACTAGTAGGTTCGTACATTTTTGATCATATAATGTATATTTAAGTCAAGGTTTAGTGCAGGAAGAATAATGTTTACCTCTTTAATCTCAACTATTTGCTGGATATATTCCAACCCGTTTTCCCCTACCATTTTTATGCTCTGCAGCCTTTTCCTCTTTACAGCTTATTCCTCGATTATAACACATGTCCTATCACATTGTCCCCTTCTCAGTATGTTCCTCTACTCGCCAGTTATCTGGGGAATCACTTCATTTCTTACCTTAACAGTCTGTACACACAACTTTTAACATTATTCTATAGAATCAATTTCAAATGCTATGATGCTCTCAACTTCTGCCACCTGAAAAATAGCTGCCGGTATGATTATAACAATTTTGGGTTCATACGATCTGGCTACTGTTGTGTTACAGTAAATACTGCTGAAAAACATGTCATTCTTTGCTCATCTATATCCAACCCTGTTGACTTTTTTCTGAGCACTATACGCATTTCAAATGCCCCTTTGTTAGAATAAGCTACTACTCCACAAATAAAAAAATGAAAGGGAAACATTACTACAAAATTTCATATTGCCTTTATTTTTAGCAAAACATCTCATGTTAGACAGTGGATGGCAAAAAGAAGAGGAAGAACATGCAAATAACACCATCAACCATTCTCACTCACCTCTTCTGGGTTGGATGGTATCTGAGTGTGGCAAATAACTTACGAGACAGTAAAGACGCACACAGTAAGCACTCTACTCAATGGTAGAACTTTTGCATTATTTTCCCAGTTAAAAATCTGGGAATGACCTTGCCTCCCTCAGCCTTTGTGTTATATGAAGTGCAACAAATCCTTTATGGCTTGCTGAAAACTTATTTTACCCAAAGACCTTTAGGAAAGCTATTTTTGAGAAATAGGACTGGTAAAGAGTGACAGAATCACGCTATATAAATACATAAAATCGAAGAGTCATGGAACAACAGAGGGCTAGATCCAAACGTTTTTCCCATTGCCAGGTAATTTGTATTATTGTCACCTAACAAAATAAATGAAACTTTCGATAGTATGAAAATACATTAGAGCAGCGATTATCCAAACTGAGGGACACGGGTTTTAGGAAAACCAGTTTATTTGGATAAATGAAGTGTATACATTTGTATACCAATAACACTACATACAGGGTGAACTCAATAAAACCGACAGACTGTAGGGATGGATTCCCGACTCGAAATAGAGGAAAGAAGGAAAAGAAGGACCTATGAATGTGTGTCCGGAAAGGGACAGTGTGCATGCAATGACAACAAATCTTCCCAGAACACAACAGAGCTGCATTGCAAGATGTTCACAGTAGTTTCCGTGGGAATGCAGGTGATAGGTATACTAGCAGTTGTCGTGCAGGACATCTGTAATTGTACTCTGGCTTACGCGATACTGGTGGGCCATTTGCCTAGAACTTGTAATAGGGTTCATCTAGTATCCTATAGAACCCAGTCCTCCAAATCAGGTGTACATACAGTTAGCCACCTCTCTGCACATTCATCTGTCTGAAAGGACCCATGATTACACTAACACCCAAAAAGGGCTTGAAATGTTGTGTTATGTTGTTGGTGTCTGTGAGGGTACTTGTTTTGGTGTAGTCATGCTGCCTCTCGACCATTTCCATCTGCTTGGACATACACAAACACCATCTTGGCTTGTTCCCATGAATACCAGACCATCTGCTGCTTATAGTATGCTGTGTCAATCACATAGCCTGCAACACACAAGGAACACACATCATGTGGTCAGATGAACTTTCATTCATTAATGCCATCAATGGTGGCAATGATTCATTTCTAGACATTTGTTCATAGAGCCTTTTATCCTCCATTTCCTGTCAGGAATCAGTCCCTGCAGTTTGTTAGTTTTATTAATGTTCACACTGTATAACAATAATAACATGTATACCTTATTATTATTATTATTATTATTATTATTATTATTATTATTATAAAGTTAAGTACAGTAGGAAAGTATGTAGTACAGTCTAGTAAATAAACAACATGTAACACACATGCATTTCGCATGTACACAGAATTAACACTTAAACAATCCCTAATTTTGGTCTATCTTAGCAAGTCTACCTGCTTACAAGCAGCTAAGTCACCCACTTTTTTCAGGACAGGAATTTGATACCGGTTGCTTTCACCTTGAGCCTCAAACCACCGCAAGGCAGTATCTGAACATTTAAATGTTTCAGAAGCAGCCAGTATATTTTCAGCTTCATTTTCTGAACCACTATTTGAAATACTGCCAGCGTCAGTGACAGGATTTTCAATTTTGCTATCCTGGATGATTTTGCGCACTGGATCTGCATCATCAACGCTCATCCATTCTTGAACGTCTTCTTAATCATATTCATTGTGATGCTTGTCTTTTTTTTATCTGTAACTGTCAACTTAAAAACTTTGTACTCATTATATAGCTTGTTTGCAGATCCATCTTCTTCCAATCTTTTATTAATCTTAAATTTATCTCTTATGGAAAGGACAACACAGTTATGTTTATGCATTTTACACTGCAGGTTTACTTTACGTGGCAAAGTTTACAGAATTGCTCATAAACGAGAGTAAATTTTTACTATTGAAGGTAACCTCTGCGTTACTGTTATGGTGGATGAGGGATGAACACTGTAGGGATAGCGCGGAGGGAGGTGGGGAAAGGGTAAGCATGAGCGAATGAAAGTTCAGTTTAAATGTTTGTTCAGTTGATCAACTTTCGGTTAATTGGTGCTCTACTGTAACAAGAAGCCAGTCAATGGTGAATTATTCATTTTCTGAACATTTAGTATCAATACTTTTAACTGCTATTAGAAACATAATGGAAAATTCACATGTTTCATGTAATAAAATACAATGACTGTGACTTGGGTAGATGGAGTTGACAAATCGTTTGGAACTGTGTGCACTAGATGGCAATACGAGGCAAATCTCTATGTATGACACATCTTGCAGCTCTCAAATGCTGAAGAGAAGACTTTTTTTAATACCATAGCTGTTATTTATTTCCTGGCTGACTTGTTTTGGGTTTTACCACTTTTCACAAGTTGCCTATTATAGAGAACAAAATTATTTATGAGTGGACACATCAGAAGTGGATTAAGAAAAAAAGGTATCATTGACAATATGATTCATATCGTAACTACTTACATATTTAGTAGGTGTGGACAGTTCTGTTTATGTCATTGCATTTTAATGTATTTCAGACCTGCATTAACGGGTATCACAATTGTAGTTACACTTTACTGTACTAAGTTGATGTATGTGCATGATTTACATTTTAAATGTTCTGCCTCTGTCTGTACAATGTAAGCTTTATTACATTTGTTGCATTAGGTTTTGGAAACACTAGAGTGGTTGCATAATTGAGTTTTACCTATTTTATGAATGAAGTTGGTTCCTAATGTGGTTTTTGTATAGAACCCTATTTTGATGTTTGCTTTCATTAGTGTACTGTTTATTCTGATACATGTCTCCTGTATGGGTGTACTGCAAATTTATCTTTCTTTTTGTTTCAGTCATTGTCAGTGTGGTTTCGTCTTTAACACTTTTGTGTTTTGTATTTAATTTCTTTTTACTACTATGAATGATGATACCTGTAGTTGTGGATACGCAGAAGATAACGAAAGTATGTAGAAAGTCCACATTCATTACAATTAGGTCGAGGAAGTTAATGCTGTTGTTATGCTAGTGTTCATATGGTTAAACTGTTGTTGAAAGTCACTAATTTCCTCATGGCAGTATCATCTAGCTATCTCAGATATATATCTAAGATATATGGTAACTTCATACATATTTTGTATGTAGCTTATGTCTGGTGTGGACAGTTCTACTTACATCGTCACATCATGCTTGATAATGAAGGTACCACAATTAATCAAAATATAGATTATGCACTTACACTAACATAATAAAATAAAGTGTAACTACAATTGTGGACTCTTTATGAAGTTGGGAGTTCTGACTACTCACAGTATATTTATTCTTTTGTGAGGTTTGTTGTAAATAATCCACTGAAGTTCAAACAAAACAGTTATGTACATAATTAAGACACCAAAAGGAAAAATGATATTCACTGCTCCACATTAAGGTTCTCTGTAACACAGAAAGGAATGCACAATACTGCAGTTGAAATTTTTGATCACTTACCCGGGGATATGAAATGTCTGACATACAGCGAAGTAAAATTTGAAAACAAATTGAAAAAAGGTTTCTAAGAAAGAGGAAGGGAGAGAGAGAGAGAGAGAGAGAGAGAGAGAGAGAGAGAGAGAGAGAGAGAGAGAGAGAGAGAGAGGGAAAAAAAAGCAAGAAAGGGGGAAAAAAAGCAAGAAAGGGACAAAAAAAAGCAAGAAAGGGACAAAAAAAAGCAAGAAAGGGACAAAAAAAAGCAAGAAAGGGACAAAAAAAAGCAAGAAAGGGACAAAAAAAAAAGCAAGAAAGGGACAAAAAAAAAGCAAGAAAGGGACAAAAAAAGCAAGAAAGGGACAAAAAAAAGCAAGAAAGGGACAAAAAAAAAGCAAGAAAGGGACAAAAAAAAGCAAGAAAGGGACAAAAAAAAGCAAGAAAGGGACAAAAAAAAGCAAGAAAGGGACAAAAAAAGCAAGAAAGGGACAAAGCAAGAAAGGGAAAAAGCAAGAAAGGGAAAAAGCAAGAAAGGGAAAAAGCAAGAAAGGGAAAAAGAAAGAAAGGAAAAAAGAAAGAAAGGAAAAAAGAAAGAAAGAAAAATTAAAAAAAAGGAAGAAAAAAGGAAGAAAGGGCGAAAGCACGAGACTAGTCAACCATGAAATCAATAGCAGCTTTGGTATTAAACAAAATATCTTTCTTTCTCTATGTATACTTCATTCGTAACATTACAGTTCCAAAATATGCTGCAAAAATGTATTTAACATATAACAAATAATCTGAAGATGGAAGTTAGCACTATTTTTTTTTACATCCAAAATAATGTAGCAATGTTGAGAATGCGGAAGTTGTGTAATCTTAATTACACACTTTGGGCATTCAACTGGATCACTACTTCAATTTTATGCGCAATATTTCGAAAACTAATCCAGTGTGGCAATGAGAACACATAAGAACATACATCACAGTACCTGAAGAACATGACTAGGTTGGTCACGGAAATGATGTTCATAACATAGAACAACTGGACTGTATACTTGGAAGCATATCGCTAATCCATCATGCCAAGAAAACTTGTATAATGTTGTGGGAGGCAGGAAGAATTCATTTTAGTGTAAATATAATAGTCATCAGAAAATTACTGGGCTGTGTATGTTGATAAACGAACCACCATGTGTGTCTTGTGCTACCGCCAAAGAGACGGGGATTCACGTACTTTGGAATCGCAAAAAGTAGGCACTACTTCCAAATATTGCTGTTGATATCTTTCTGCTGTGCACTCACATTTGCATGGTCTCTAGCTCTATTACACCTAGCCAGTGCTGTAGCTGATGCCGGTGGATGTTGAGGTAGCGTACGCTGTTCCAAGGCCTGAAAGAAAATAAGTCAGATGATGAAATGTAGCAGTTACAAGTGGAAGGAAAATAGTACTCTGTTTCACATGGGTGAAAGTTATGTCTCTCACAAAGCAGGAGAATAGCTGGACTTATTTTGTTTTAGGCACTTCTATTTTTCAATAACTTATTATCTTTCTTGCATTACTATTACTTCAAACCAATGTGCACCAATTGACTAATTATTAATGATTTTTACTAAATAACTGCTGGCAACTGTTGATTCATTGTGAAAGTACTTGTCATGGTTTCTACCCATGTTTCCCACTTAAATTCATATACATTAACCAACTAACTTTTGAAAAAGTTAACTAACTGCATATGAAGCACACTTTATATTAGGTGTCTGATCCCCATCCTTTACAAAAACAGGTGCAACCAAAATTACTGTAGAAAGCAATGTTTTTTAATTGAAAAGGAGCATGAAAATGGGAATGTAACTTAGGTTGTTCTCCTCAAGTCACAAGTTACAGGTTTGTGTGTGAGCTGATCTGCTGGCTGGTACAAATGAAAAATTGTGTACATTGCACGTTAAATATATTAAGTACATATGTGACTTACCAAACAAAAGCACTGGCACGTCGATAGACACACAAACATATGTATGTTTGTGTTTGTTTGTGTGTGTATCAACGTGCCAGCGCTTTCGTTTGGTAAGTCACATCATCTTTGTTTTTATATATTTTTTTCCCCACGTGGAATGTTTCCCTCTATTATATTCATATCATTAAGTACATATGTGATACACTTAATTTAATGGAAGGGTATATGTTCACAAATGTAAAGACAAATACATCACTATACAAACTACTGACTCAAGTTCCACTGGATCAACTGAAAATGTAGCTATGCCGACAATAATATTTTTCATTGACGAAAATAAATCTATGCCTTTCTTTATATTTTTGTGACAACTGTGTCGCACTATTTTTAGTACTTCTTCAATCATTCATTTTTTAAACTTTGTTACTTTTGAATAAATAGGCGTAATTCCTCGTTATGTTGCTCTTGCATTACATCTCTCAAGCAAGTTGTTGAGTGATCTTACATAACCCAGTAAATTTTAAGCCATCTCTCTCCTCCACATCCTCCTCCTCCACCATCATCAGAACATCACATTCATTTCACTGACTTTTGTAAGTTCTCCTTGGGGTATCTGAAATAAAGGGGGTAACTACAAGGATAAGGCTCAAAAATATTAAGTAGCTTTCAGATTTTTTTTTTTCGCAATTCTTTGAGCACTAGAAAGAGGGTTACAAAAAGAAAGGCTTAAACAAGGAAGGGCCCTGGTGGCCAGGAATGTTGAGACACTCAAGCAAGATCTCTAATGTAGTCCTACTTCAGATCTCCTGCCATCTTTCTCATCAACAATTCCCATTCACAGATGGGCTATTGGGAAATTTAATGTATCAAGAGTCATGAATCTGACCAAAAAGAACAGTACTGGTAAAATTTTTCTGTAGGCTTCGAGTTTGTACCATCCTTTATTAAATGTACATCTGTGGAATTTGCAATATTTTCTCATAAAATAACATTTTGTAAGTAGCGTCAATTTCACACCTGTAGTAGAATTCAAATACTATCTCCACAATCATTTCCTCTCCCACATTTTTACATACAAAAACGGATAGTTATGCCAGACTAATCACATGTCTGCAAATGCAACAGGAACATCCGCTAATAATAAAATACTGACATCATATGGACCTGAACAGGAAAAATTATCAACTTTTCTTTTATTGTGACATGAATCAAGGTTCACCATATTCCTTTACAATAAACAAATGTAACAGAAGTAATATTTAAAAAGTGTATCACAGCAGGTGCATCACTATTAACTGATTGGTGGCTATTTAAATGAAGAGCAGTAATAAGTTGGATTATCATTCTTACTAGTGACAAGTGAAACCTGTGAGTCATCTGTATTTGCTAGAAACTACTATAGCGATGGAGTTTAATAAATCTACTGGATTTTTAATATTTTCAAAAGTTGTATAACACTGTGCTTAATGTAATTCATATGAGCCCTACAGCTGCATCAGGCATTTGAATATTCTACAGATTATGACTGTAATTTTTTAACATAATAATTTCTTCTTAATCAAAACCTGGTTAGAGATATAATTTCAAAGGATTATAGGTACCACTTATGTTTTTCTATTTCATCTAATTTTTGCGACCTACAATGTGTATTCGACTGATCTTTGTAAATTTATCTTAGTCCTGGTATCAGTTTCTCTGCATTTTCTGTCTATATTAATATAACTGATATCATATTTCTACCTTCTAATGCTCAGTGGAGAATCTGAATGGCATTAAATTTCACACAAACAGACCTATAATCCAGATGTCTTGTTCAGCAAAACTCTGCACATTGACAAACTTTTTTCATTCCCCCCCCCCCCCCCTCCTCCACCCCCACCCCGTTTTGACTAGCTGGGTTGAAATTTTCAAGATTTTGTGCTATAGCGTCGGAATCGTAGGCCTCTCTAACTGGGTCAGGGCTAAACAACATATCAGAGGCTGCTATCCAGGTGGCTGGCTCTCGGTGGGGTGCACAGAAGTGACTTTTTATTTTAATGATTAAACAAGTCTCCATTCAGTCTAGCTGCCAGTAGCTGTAGGAGATGATGTACAAGCGTAAGATCCAAAGGAATGTCCCCCACAGATGGGACTATTATAGTTCTGAAGATCAACTCCTGAAGCACTCAAAGCGAAGTGCCAGAGTTCAAAGCATTCCTAAAAAAAGCAGTGAAGTTCACATATATTAGATAAAGAAAGCTAATAAAACCCAAAATAGACAGCTATGATATTTTTGGGGCAACTAAGTGCTTGTCAAACAGATAGCCTAATGAGAAATGCTGGTGATATCTTTATCATAGTAAACCAACCCAAATCCAATGTGTTAAATTGGAGGCTGCAAGCGAGATTGACTGGACAAGAGTCAGCATTAAGGATGGGCATGAACTAATAATTAGATCCTTCACTGACCATTAGACTCATCCCCAAATGCATCAAAGAAATTCCAAGAAAACCTCAATTCACTAACGTGTATGTTCTCAATACATACTGCCATCATTGGAAGAGACTTAACAATCAAGATCCATTGACTTTTACAACTTTGTAGGTGGTGGACGTAAGGGATTTTGTGAAAAAATTCTAAACAAATTCTCTGATGAGTAGCTAGAATCAATAGTAGGAAACCCTTGACAATAATTACTGAAATACAAGGCTGAACTAAAACAATATGCTCCATAAACAAGATGAAGAAGCAGTAGTGTTATTACATGAATGAATTTCAAACTTGTACCTCTGGATAGGAGTATGTAGTGGATCTGTGGCTGAAATAAGCTTAGAATAACAGCTCACCAAGCACTGGACTGATATCTGCCAACACTACAGTTCATGATGGGAGGGATTCCCCGTGATATAAAATCTCTGTAAGTAAAATGTTAAAGAAAGAGTGGCTAAAGGAGCCACAAAACAAATCCTACCTGGGTATCAAAGGAGCAATGTATGAAACCTTCTATGATGACTGCAGCAGCATTTTATCAAAAGAAGTCTCACAAACCCCAAAGAAATTTTGACATACTTGAAGGCAGTCACCAAGATTTAAGTTACCGTCTGGACACAGATGGATGACAAAGAAATTAAAATTATTGTACCAAAGCTCATCTCTACATTTAAATGTTCCTTTACAAAGTGGGACTGACAAGTACTGCCCCAGTTTAGTTCTTACAACAGTGCAAAAATCAATGTTATAGATAATAGTGAGAAAGACCTGTATCTCACCTGGTTTCAAATTATGTTCTTCACTAGACACTCTTTCTTAAATCCTCACCTTTCTCTTTTTTTTCTCCATTTTCTGTAATCCCTAAAAAAGTTTTTTTGATTTATCGTATCACAAATTATTCTTCGATTTTACATACAGTACCTGTACTTGGTCAATGACCATCTGTAGATAGGAATCAGCATCTGCTAGCTTCCTGTCAAAGTCTTTCAAAGTTGGTGCAGGCCGAGTGGGGTCCCACCTCATCTGAAAGAATTTAATATTGATTGCAGCATTCACAGACTACAGGAGTCCCACACATCACTTACTTCCACATAACATATTTTATATAGAATTGTGATTTTCAAGATCACTTACCATTACATGACAATATCTGAGCCACAAAAATGAATTATTACTTTGTCTTTACAGCATCGAAGTGAAGAAACAGTTTGTACATTCAATCATTCTCCAACAATACTTATATCTCATATCTGCTTGTTAGAAAAGAGCAATTATATACAACTAAACAAGTTCAGACAAGGAACTAATGGCAGCTTCAATTCATGAAATATGGGCTAGACAAGATTAGACTAATTGTAGCGCAGAGGGAGGCATGTAAGTGGTCTTTCTTCTGCACTCTACATGTGAATGGAATGGGAATAAATGCTAATATTTTGTACAATGGAAAATACCCACTGCCACACACTTCCAAGTGGTTTTCAGAGTACAGACATATATGTACATTTACATCTACATTTCTTCTAAACAACCAGAGCAGAACAGTCAACTATGAACAAGTGCCTTCCTTTTTTCGATGTGATTATTCTGATCGATGTAAGAATTCTACTGGAATCAGGCTGTACTAAATATAATGAAACAGAGACCTGCTGGAGCTTGAGTATAACTAATGTATTGTTTACACTATCACTGGTCCTTCAAAACTGACAGTAATAGACTAATAATAATAATAATAATAATAATAATAATAATAATAATAATAACCCCATGGAGGCCCAGGAAAAGAATAGGCCTCCGATATGTTCTGCCAGTCATAAAAAGCGACGAAAAGAACAAACCACTAATAGGGCTAACCCCCCTTTTAGTGTGATTACTTGGTTCAGGACAGAACTAAAGAAGCCTCTGACAAGCGCCGTCATGGTCGGGGACGACGCTTGAACCCTATGCCCGCCCACAATGGTAACGACACTGCTAGCCAACTGGAAAATGATTTAAATCAAAATAGAGGTGTTTTGCAGGATATGCTTCCTGCAGCCACCCTAGAAGGAAAACAAGGACAGAGGATGAGATGGTCAGATGAAGTTAATCGACAGCTCATGTTCTTTATTACCAAGCAACAAACCTAGGAACCAACACAACTGGATACAGATCACAAGTATACACAACATTTATTACCAGATACCCAGAATTAAAATTTTTAACAGAACAACGACTAGCTGATCAGATCCGGGTAATAATAAAAAAATAACAGGATACCCCAGTCAGAATTAGAAAACATCAAACAATAAGAACAACAAATACTGAAACAAAATAATGTGCAATCAGAAGAAGAAGAAAATACAGTAATGGACTCAAACATCCCAGAGAAAACAAACAAAGAACAAAATGCGTCAGTTAAACAATCAGAGGAAAACTAAATCTTAAGACAGCCACCAGAACAAGCACAAATAGAACACGAAGTGACACACATGTTAGACATAGAAGAGAAATTTCAGCCGACATATATAGAATACAAAGACACAAATACAGACATTAGACCATTCTTGCATAGACCGCCAAATAACCCACAAGTCGAAACAACAATAAAAACTATCAACACAATCATACACAACAAAATAAATGAAACACAACTATGGAAGAGTTACAACTACTGGTTTATAAAGGAGCACTCACTACACTAAATATACACACTAGGCAGAGATCAGAACAAACCAACACACAGAAGAAACCCACAAAACCAGCATGGCAACACAGGCTACAGATCAGAATAGAAAAACTGAGAAAAGACATCGGACAGCTAACACAATTTATAAGAAATGAAATATCAGACAAAAAACGAAAAAGGTTAGGTAAAATCTCACAACAAGAAGCAATAGAGTAAGTAGATCAAAAGAAGCAGAAATTACAAGCATTGGCCAAACGACTTAGAAGATACAAAAAAAAAGTGAAAATAGAAGGAAACAAATCCAAACATTCAACACAAACCAAAAGAAATTTTACCAGACAATAGATAACACACACATTAAAATAGACAATCCACCAAGCATAACAGACATGGAACACTTCTGGAGCAACATATGGTCAAACCCGGTACAACATAACAGGCATGCATGGTGGATACAAGCAGAAATAGACACATACAAGATGATACCGCAGATGCCTGAAGTGATAATTTTGCAACATGAAGTCACCCAAGCAATTAATTCTACTCACAATTGGAAAGCCCCTGGAAATGATAAAATAGCAAATTTCTGGCTAAAGAAGTTCACCTCAACACATTCACATCTAACTAAATTATTTAACAGTTACCTTGCAGACCCATACACATTCCCTGATACACTTACACATGGAATAACTTATCTGAAACCTAAAGATCAAGCAGACACAGCAAACCCAGCTAAATATCGCCCCATAACAGGCCTACTAACAGTATACATATGTGGCTTATAGAATCGGGAAACTACATCAAATTGAACTACAAAAACCACCTAAGCTACAGCACATGTGAGTTGCTCGCGATTTCCAATTTTCTCTTGCCCTCTTTGCGCAAACTATTAGTTGGTGAGAAATAATGAACAGGACCTTTTTTTGTAGGAAATTTAATGTACTTTAATTTTCTACTGCAATACGTTTGCACTAGAGGCAGCAGCTTTCGAGGTATTCAAGAAAAACGTACGGAAGTGACAATAAATGTCACTATCTCGGAATCTATTCAGAATAGGGCATACGTCCATATGAAGTCTTTTGCTTCAAATGACCAGTCTTGTCATACGCTTGCTTGGATATTGACCATCCCTCCGTTTAGCATTTTTCATTGTGCCTTTCTGCAACTCACCACCACCTTTCTATGGTGTGTAGCGATCTATCATTTTCATAATAAAATTGCTATTCCATCCTGTACTTTCTATTGTTTGATGAGCATTATTTCATTAGTTGACGGTAACTACATACTCATATATTATTAAAATGACTACGGTTGACACATTTTTACTTATTCAATTTAAGTTCATGTGGCATATGCTGAGATGTTGCACGTGTCCAATAAAATTAACGTAAGGTTAAAGAAATGAAGTTACAGTTCGGTCACAGAAGAAATATTTATTCATAAACAAATTACAATCAGATGATGCTGAAAAATATACATTTGAAATAGAACAAAAATTAGAACTGGGACAATCCTGTCAGGTATTGATAAAAAACTATCAGTTGAAGAGTGTCAGTGGCAAAGACTCTTCAATAATGAAAGAATCGGAAAATAAGCTTTGGAAATGCTTATTCAAAAATGATGTCTGTAATGGTTTGTTCCTTCAGAAAGGTTACATATTCTGGTCATGCTAATTGATGTATTGTGTTATTTTCATGCAACATTTTATAGTTATACATAAATAACATTGAACACTTACCTCCAAAGTCACATTTTTGGGTTGCCTTTGTGAAGGTCAAGTAATGCCCACAATTTGTGTGAATGAATGTGGGAAACTGCCCAGAACTATATTCAAATCATCCAGTAGATCCAACTACTGAAAGTTTACTGCCCTTGTCTAACCGGTACAAGAGAATGTTAACATAGCCACAACAGGGGTTTGTAAAATTTGTAATTAAACTGCCTCCTAAAAAAAGATAACCACCCTGGAGACATGGTTGGACGACCATCTAATTTCATAAACATACACACAATCAGTGGGTATGTAAATGATTAGGCAAATCACTACTGTAACAGATATAATGAGGCACCAGAATGCATTAGTGTAGCTGATGTTTAGTGTTGTTACCTGGCCTCATAGGATATACAGAGCAGAAACAGCATCAAATGTTGAGCGATCACTGTGAATGGAGTTTTCAGCACATTACAGAGTTTGAAAGGTGACTCATTGTGGGTCTCCATTTAACTGGCTGGTTGAATCATGAAATATTCAAATTTGTGGGGCATTTGGCTGTGACAGTGGCCTGATGTTGGACTGCATAGGAATGTGAGGGCAGGCATACTCATCTACAAGGTTCTGTTTGTTCATGTCTGACCACCACAAGGCAGGATCGTCATATTGTGCACCAAGTACATTGTCATTCCTTCACATCTGTGCCGACATCCAAGAACAAGTGAAGGACTCCCTGCAACATTCTGTACCATCCCACAATATTGATTGAAGATCAGCAGCAGCCAGGCTATCGAATTACTATCTCATGCCTAAGCTGCCATTAACATTGCAACACAAATGGCTGTGTTTGAAATGTCATGACCAGAAAGCAGGTGCTGTTGATGAATGGTGTCGCACTGCACTGAGTGAGGCATCAGGTTCTGCACTACCCCAGATGATCATTATTGGTGAGTATTCTGGCAACCTGGTGAGAGGTCTCTTTCTTCCAGTGTTTTGGAGAGGCACAGTGGTATTACTCCTGGCATTATGGTATGGGAAGCCTTTGGGTATGACTTCAGGTCATGGCTGGTAACAATTGAGGAAACACTGGTGGAACATCAGTATGTTGTAGACATCCTGCATCCTTGTGTATTACCTCGTATGTGCCAGTATTGTGTAGCCACTTTTCAGCAGTAACATGCTTGTCCACAAATAGCGTATGTCTTTATGAACTGATTTTGCAATGCTAAGGTACTCCCATGACCAGTAAGATCCCCAGATCTGTCCCCAATAGAACCTGTGTGGGACCAGCTGGGACATCAACTCAGTCCCAGTGCCAGAATCCATTATATCGATGACAATTTACGAAAGTTTTGGGCCAGCATGCATTAGGAGATGCTACAATGGTTTTATGAAATCCCTCCCACCCTAATAGCTACATGCATCCATGCCAAGGTGCTGCAACTTAATACTCATCATACTGCCAAATTCTTTGTAAATTTAACTCTACACTGTCATCACTAAAAGGAAGTCACATATGTTCTCTACCAGTTGAGTTTTGTTTGGTTTTGTTTCTTCCTCCCTTGTGTACAATCACTTTTTTGTCCAACAGTGTATAACTCGAATTCGAGTAGCATTGCCATCCTGCTAAATTGAAAAATGTGCCCACTCTTGGCAACATGAGTATTTCGATCTTGACAAAAATATCTCACTATTTTCTGCTTTTTTTCTTCTTCTATGCACTTCTCTAAGTTTGGCTATAGACCTCTACATTGACATTTGCGATATAATGGTTGCTGTTACTCCTGTTTATGCAGGCATTCATGATCATTTAACAGATGGTATTCAGCAGAATTCAGATCAATAACTTGTAACTGACAAGGAATCGGCTATCTTCACCACTGTGTTAATTACAATTTAACCCTTTAACTGCTCTGAATGTGTTTACGCGTGCCACCAGTCCTAATTGGCACTCTGGATGTGTGTATGCGTAGACATGTTCAGAGTACGAGGTAGGACGACTGGTGGCACGCATAAACACGCTCAGAGCACACAGGGGCAGGTACAAAGGCACGCACGTTAAAACATCCAGAGCAGTTAAAGGGTTAAGGTTTTATTATCTTTTAGCAATCAAAGTGCTTTGAGTTTGCTTCCATGAAAAAGTAATGCAGAAATGAAAAACATAAATTCATAAGATAGATAAACGAAAGTTTCAACAAATGTGGCAAGTTTTGTACAAAAACATGGAGCCAGTAAAAAAGAGTTACAGTTCTAAATACAGTTCGTTGTTACCTACAAATCTGTTCACCTGTTCAAAAAGGTAAACAGCCATACATTACCCGCAAACTCTTGTACCAAACTTTCACTTTTAATACATTGACCTGAAATGGGATAGTGATACATACATATATAGTTGGTCATATCGTGTACATAAGGCATAAAAGGGCACTGTGTTGGCCAAACTGTCGTAATAATTCATGTAAAAAGGTTTACGATGTGTTTATGGCTGCACAATGTGAATTAATACACTTTGAATGCAGAATGGTAGTTGGAGATAGACGCATGGGGCACTCAGTTTCAGAAAC
Organism: Schistocerca cancellata; assembly: GCF_023864275.1. Classification (NCBI taxonomy): domain Eukaryota; kingdom Metazoa; phylum Arthropoda; class Insecta; order Orthoptera; family Acrididae; genus Schistocerca; species Schistocerca cancellata. The sequence continues at coordinate 440,209,172 of NC_064631.1, forward strand.
TGTTAGGGAATTCAATATTCCGAGATCCACAATGTCAAGAGTGTGCAGGGAATACCACATTTCAGGCATTACCTCTCACCCCGGATAACACAGTCGCCAACGACCTTCCCTTAACGACAGAGAGCAGTGGCATCTGCTTAGAGTTGCCAGTGCTAACAGACAAGCAACACTGAAATAACCGCAGAAATCAATGTGGGACATATGACAAATGTATCCGTAAGGGTAATGCGGAGGAATCTGGAATTAATGGGCTATGGCAGCAGATGACCAACACCAGTGCCTTTGCTATCTGCACACTGCCTGCAGCACCTCTCCTGGGCTTGTGACTGTATCAATTGGACCTTAGATCACCGGAAAAACCGTGATCTGGTCAGATGATTCTCGATTTCATTTGGAAAGAGCTGATGGCAGAGTTCGAGTGGGGCACAGACCCCACGAAGCCATCAACCCAAGTTGTCAACAGCACACTGTGCAAGTGTTGGTGGCTCCATAATGGTGCAGGCTGTGTTTTCAAGGAATGGACTCAGTCCTCTGGTCCAACTGAAACAATAAGTGACTGGAAATGGTTATATTCGGCTGCTTGGAGACCATCTGCAGCAATTCAGTAATGGAATTTTTATGGCTGACAATGCGCCAAGTCACCGAGCCATAACTGTTTGCAATTGGTTTGAAGAACATTCTGGACAATTCGAACAAATCATTTGGAGACCCAGATTGCCTAATATGAATCCCATCGAACATTCGGGGGACATAATCGAGAGGTCAGTTTGTGCACAAAATCCTACACTGGCAACACTAACAGTTATTAGCTGCTATAGAGGCAGCATGGCTCAATATTTCAGTGCAGGGGGCTTCCAACGACTTGCTGAGTCCATGCCACATCGAGTTGCTGCACCACACCAGGCAAAAGAAGATCCGACACAATGCTAGGAGTTCTCTCTTGATTTTTATCACATCAGTGTACAACAAAATTCGAAGAAGAGTTAATGTCGGAATAGAAGTTAGTGTCCAACGTCAGCATTGTTGATTTCGTGAAACAAGTTAGGAACAAAGTAGCGAAAAGAAGCAGTTCTTTTTTTCCACTTTGCTTGGAACTTGTGCGCTAACGTATATACGCTGTGCCTTGTCGCAAGTGTCTCACCCTGTGGGCGTGCCGCAGGATGGTGTCCTCGAGGGCTCGGATCCAGCGCTCGCGCTCGTCAGCGTCCCTTGCCTGCAGGTGGAACGTCTTGCCGTCGACGGTGACTGTGAACGTGCAGTCGTCTTCGTCGTCGATGCCGATGACGGCTCCGCGCAGTCGCACGCAGCCGCGCCGTACCCCTCGCATCATCTTCTCTCGCGACTGTAACAAAAGAGGCCGCTATATATCGCTGCCTACACAAAGATGTCGCTGAATACTTCTTGCTTACTGTTTTACAAATTTTACGAGTTAACAGATTAACCTCAGTCCCCATCTAGCATGGTATGCTTCATCCAACTTTGAAGTTTTCTAGCTCGCGGAATGAAGTAAACTTGCTGTATCTGATTGCAGTGTGTACTTTACACCATATGCTCTCTGTGCATCTGTTATTTCCATTTCTGCATGCTCCGACCAGTATCGCCAATTCTCCAAAACGAAATAAGCTAAATGTGTGTGCAAAAAGGACAGAAAAAGATGAAATAAAACAAGGTCCATTGCTCTGAGATTTTATTTTTGCTATAATTATACTGTGGGGGAGGAATGCATACGAAAATCCAGTTAGGTAGATATTGTTTGATAACTTCATCCGTACGAAGAAAAATTAGATCATATTTTATACAGAGACAAGCCGAAACGTAATCAACGCTAAAACTGTTTTATGTACTTTATTTACTTTTGATTCAAGTACCTGAGAAATAATTTACTCGGATTTATTCATTTCAGGTATGTAAAACAGTTTGAAGAGCTTCCGGAAATAAGTGTTCCATTGGGTTTTGCAGCATAACTTAAATGCGTGTACCAAGTTTCATTTTAATGGTTTTCAGGGCTAGTGAGAAAAACAAAAAAATTAGAGGTGTGCCTTGTCATATCATTAAAGAAATGATTTCTGGATGCACTAGAACTTCGAATGGATATATAAAAATTCGATACAGACCGACCGAATATTGGTTTCGGCCAGAGTTTCGGTTTCTATCAGAAATCAACTAATCTTCGACTTCAGCTTTCGTGAGAAGTCCGGTCGCTTTCGGAATGGATTGAGTCAACAATAGTGTTGAAGTGTGCCGTTTACCTACTAAGAGAAATTGTCATCGCGCGTAAAAACTGGGATGTATTCTTGTTAATCACAATATAATGTAATCATTTCTGATAGTGATATTCTTATTCTAAGTTAATAACAGTTTAATTTACTCGGTATTTTACTGAATGGAATGGGCTATCGTGTGTTATGCTGAAAGATTTTATTAGTGAGTTTCTCCGAAAGCGGACGATTTTCTTTAGTAACCAATATTGGTTTACAGAACTTCGCTCATGTGGTACACAGCTTTACCGGTTCAGTTTGCGTAAATTTATAAAATAACAAGCATATTGTTAGTCGGAACTGTGATGTTTTTCGAACTGCTTTCCGCGGCGCTGATTGACGTTGGTTTACTGACTGTGACTAAAATGCATTACGTAATTAGAAATAAAAAAAGAGGAGATATGTCAGGTTGTCCATCAATTGCAAAAACGGAAATGAAGATGGCTGTGTGAAGCTAGCGCTCCTAAGAAAGGAAGCAAGCAAATTATTCCCTTCCGTGTATTTTGTGCAGGGGTGTGATGTCATTAGTCATGTACAGGCTATAGCATTTCGAGTTTATCTACTTGGTACGTTTGTAGTACAACTAAAGAGTATCTTCCTATAAGAAGATACGCAGGACTGCACCGTTTTTAATATGTTGTGGATTTTTTTTTTTTTTGGTAGTTGTATCTAGTTCAGTTTACTTATTCTCTGACTTACTTTCATTTTATACGTATAAAATGTCAACGAAGAGAAAAGAATAGAATTTGGAAGTACTTTAATGAAAGTACCACCGATTTATCTGAAGCCATTTACACACTTTCGTTGGACAGCCATGAACACAAAAGACAAACATTGCATGGATTTAAGCGACATTTATCAAAATTTCTTGGCTCAGAATATAAAAAGGTTTTAAAATGTCGGACAGAATACGACCACTTGAAAAATGAAACCAAACCAAAGCGGATGGATTCCATAGTCGTCTTGAGTACCGGTACCGGCATGAAAAAGCCAATCTAATTAAGTCAACCAAACAGTTTGACCACTAAATCTCCACAATGCCCAGACGATTATGAAAATACAGAAAGAATACACAGTTATTATGGATTTAATAACTGATGATACGCTGCCTTATTCTTTGGTGCATGAGAGTGCATTCAGTCGGCTTAATTTTACTGTTTTACAGCCTGATCACAAATATTGGCTCAAATCTGAAAAATTCTATAGATCGACGTTGATGCCGCAGACCTACGACAAAGTGAAAGCCAAAGTAAAGAATCTGATTGTGAAATGCGAGTGGTTAAGTGCCACTCCCGATATTACGTGACAAAGCGTCAAATATGGTTTGTGCAATGCGTGGGCAACATGAGTCTATAGGTTGTGTGTCACATACACTGCAACTGGCGATAAAACATTCCCTGTTCTCAAATGAATAAACCAAAGCTATAATAAAAAAGTGCAGGAAAATCGTGGGCACTTCCACAACATTGAGCAAGCTTCCAGGAAACTAACAGACTGTCAGAATCAATGTCGAGTGCTAAAACATGCTTTGATACAAAATGTCGATGTGAGATGGAACAGCACATACTTGATGTTGCAAAGACTTTTCGAGCAAAAAAAGGGCAGTCAACTTGTGTAGTGTAGAACATTGTGGAGTTACCACACTTCCCTTTCGGAGTGGAATGTTATACATCTCAAAGACGTCCTGACATTTTTCTACGAAGCCATATTGGACTTACCTCTCAGCGAAGCATGTATTTCTGCAATAATTCTTTCGTGATCTTTCCTGAGACGCAAGTTCGACGCGAAAATTAAGATGAAACAAGGACAAATATGAGAAATGTACTGCGTGAATCTTTACACAAAAATTCTCCTATGCTAAAGGACATCCTTTACTTATTGCTGCGACATTACTCGACCCAAGGTCTACATATCTTACTTCCGACGAAGTGGACATCGGAATGTCCGAAGTAACTGAATTCTTGAAGGGGCATAATAATAGTCTACTGGCAGACAGAGGCAATGAGCCTTCAACTTCTGCAAAACGGAGCCAGTCTGCAGCAGGAAGATGTCTACGGGATTCACTCTACCACGTCACTGATGAGATGCAGTAAGACATGGACACAAGAGTATTGCAGGATCAAACTTCGGTGTTCAAGCACACCATCCAATGTTATCTTTCGAAACCACCGTTATAACGCAACGATGACCTATATTCATAATGGAACTCTAGTCCTTATCCCATTCTAAGAAAAGCAATACTTAAGTACCTTTCTGCTCCACCTACTATCGTTCCTAGTGAACAGGTGTTCAGTGTGACTTGCCAAATTTATGCAGATCGTCGAATGATTTGCCCGGTGACAATGTGGAAAAACTTTTCTCAGCTTACATTGTAAGTCTCTATCATTTCACTTACTAGAACTATTAAATTACCAAAAATTTGAAGTGTTGCTGACGTTATTTCTGTCTATAAATAATTAGTTTTTTTCTAAAATTTTGTTTTGTACGTTAATTCAATTTTATTTGTCTCACAGATATGACTATATCGTTATTTTGGGCCTGGTAGTACGAAAGTGTCTAATGCGAGATCTCCATGATGTAATTAATGATTTGCTGTTGAGTTAAGGAAAGAGTATTGTTATAGAAGACTACCAAATATAATAAAAACTACAAAATATATTACAAAACAAGCATTTAGCTATCAACTTGTTAGTAACAGAAAGTTCTTGAGAATACTAATTGATTGTGATATGCAAGACACAAATTGGTATAAATTGTAGTTCAATGGATTTCTCTCTTTATCCACTAATATATCGAAAACTTTTATTTTACCTTGATCGGATAACTTGTTACAGAGATGTAAAAAACTAGTGATTTGGGGTATAAGGTAAATTTAGGGAACTTTTAACTTAATTATGTAAATTCCGGTTTCGGCCAAAAATAGAAGAGGAGCCGAATATTCGAATACGGTTTCGGCCGCAAATAATGTTTCGGTCGGACACTACAATTTGAGATTTATTTCTATGAATGCATACTAAATATCAACTTATTTTAAAACCTCAGTATTTTGACTCAAAAACTAATTTAAATAAACATTTTCATGTCAGTTTCTCTGACATACCTTTCTTTTCCTCACAATAAAAATATAAATAATGTTTCTGCTAGGTACTTACAGGGCAAACTTTCAAATATCTGCGCTGCAATGTTACTTTATTCCCTATATTTTTTTTTAGTTGGCGTACTACTGCAGTGGACAGGAGTTCATTGTTCCTCTCCTCATTCCGGCCGTTGGCATATTATTTTGACAACTGGGAAATCCATGACACACCTGGGAGTGAGAGCTCTTCGGTCGGTTAATCGTGAGTTTTCATCGTGACATTTCACGAGAACACATTGAATCAGTTATTATAATAGTACAGTAAATGCACAAGAGTCTTAAAAACATTCAACGTGCAATACATTTCCCTTAATCATCACTGTACTTTGTAACTATAACGTCACCGCATGTTTCCGATAATGGCCACGGGAGGCCAATTGCAGTAACATAGTGGCTGCGTAATAAACAGAACTCTGATTTGCTTAGAACAACTTCCTTTCTTGTTGTGAAGCTGTGATACTCTGCTGGTGTCAACTGTGCTTCAACATCGTTTCCAGTAAGTCTCTCAATTGTTTATTTTTCGTAGTTAGATTTTTGGTCTTGTGTATGTGCATGCTCACGAGCCTAGAACACACACGCAACACACCTATAGTTTGCTTTGTTGTGCTTTTTAATTAAATCTAATAATACATTTCAAGGAGTATTGATGCGTGTTTCGAAATCTTAGTTTAGTGCAAATAATTATGAAATCAGCATGGATTATTCTGCTTTCTCAATGAAAAGAATGAAAAGAGAGAGAGAGAGAGAGAGAGAGAGAGAGAGAGAGGGGGGGGGGGCTAGAAAAGAAGTCAAATAACTGTGAAAAAGCCATACTTCCGGTCCCCAGTTAAAACACTCGTTCACTAGGTTTACATGCGGCATCTTCCGGAATACGAAAATCAAATTTTGGAAACCGTTTTTCGCTCTCGCGTTAACATGTGAAGGCCTGGAGCGGATTTTCTAGCCCAGTAAAACATCGCGCCTGGAAAACAGCTGTTACAGTTTGTGATTTAGTCAGTAGAATCGTAACTTATCTTCAATTAGACGAGGTGTAAATAGCTTCAGTGTAATATCTCTACTTACCCTTTACTGTACAAAAAGCCAATCCGTCCATATTAGCCGAAAATTTGTAGAAACAAAACGAAACCTAATAGCCGAAACACGTTACAAAAGCGTAGCGTTTACATGGGAGCGAAAATAGAAAAGCGGCAACCAGAAGTGGATTTCCAGAATCGATTTTGAAGTGTTTAGAAGACCAGCCAGAAGCGGTACTGGGAAATCGGTTTACGAAATCCAGTTTTGGGAGCCCCATGCAAACGATGTGATTTACCAGGCAAACGGTATTAAAAAGAAGCCAGACTTAGCTCTAAGAAAGCTTTTTGGCAACACAGGCGCCCACTAGGTGGCAGCATCTGTTGTAGAAAGCCGTCTATCGCGGTGTCAGCACGACTTCGGGAAATAAAAGTAATTTCTGTTTCCTTTTAGTAATTTTGAACTAGTGTGTGTTTAGAACATGCTGTAATATGCTAATACACCCTACGCAATATTACAGATTGTTCATTTCATCACAATAATGTGAAACATTTCTTTTTTATATACTTTCACATTCACGAAGAATAATGCAGGAGGAAGAAGAGAGTAAAGAGGAGGAAGAATGTTATGATAAAGATGATGCAGCTACAGTGAGGAAGAGACCCAGAACATCAAAGCCGGTGTCAACACCAACAAAGTTCCATGCCAGTCGACTACTCGAGATGGTGAATCAAATCCAGAAATGTCATTGCAGATGTACGTTGGCTGATTGCGAGGCATTCGTATTCGTGCTGTGCACTAAATGAAAAATGTATGTATGTTTCACATGGAAACGAACTTTTTTTTGTAGTTCGATAAAAAATAGTAAAATATGAAAAGTTATCCGACTATTGTCAAACACCAGAACAACATTTTGTGGTAATTACATAGATATATACACGTAGTTCAGCTGCCAGTGTATAAATAAAGTCCTTCAAAGCAAACCCTGAAAACATTTGATTATTAGGATACAAAACGTATTTAAGGTCTTGATGTAGCATACACGCTACATGCCCTAACATTTTGTTGACTCTCACCAATTTTTTTAAATTAAGAGTTTTAGTCTTGTTTTATACCAGAACAACGCATTGCCAATCAATACAAACTTTTCGGAGGATAACAAACCATATTAAAGAGTAAACTAATATGTGTAAGGCTGTATCTTAGTATTGTCCACGCGTACGCGTCTAATTTTAGAAATTTCTGCTTAAAGATATGTTCTTACATCTGCGGAAAGTGCTCGACACTAAACCACACTGGAGAATGCAAACGACATAAGCATACACAGTGTTAAAAACAACTACACAGTCATGATGTTCATCACAGGCAAAGGTTATGTTGGAATGCCCCAGAGGAGTCTAACAAGACCGCTTTTGTGCTCCATGAACACAAAGAAATATTTGAGATGACTTCGACAGAATTTCTGTTGGTGTAATAAATGGCAACTTGCTTTAAGTTTGAGTAAAGGCAAGGCAGATGGCGAAAAAAAAAAAAAAACAAAAAAAACACATTCCTGCTGCAATGCTGGCATACAGTACCAACGTACATTGCCCAACTCCGTCAAATCGATTGAATACCTAGGCGTAATGTCGCGAAACTATATGAATTTGAACGAGCATATCAAGTTTACTGGGATAACTGCAGGAAATTTCTGCGGTGTGAGTGATCCCCACCAGGTCGATTGGTATCTACACCGCGCAAACCATGTGACTGTGGCGGAGGATGTTTCTCGTACCTCCACGATTTTCCCTGTCCTTGTCCCATGCGTGGTTGTTGGTTGTTTTGGGGAAGGAGACCAGACAGCGTGGTCATCGGTCTCATCAGATTAGGGAAGGATGGGGAAGGAAGTCGGCCGTGCCCTTTCAGAGGAACCATCCCGGCATTTGCCTGGAGTGATTTAGGGAAATCACGGAAACCCTAAATCAGGATGGCCGGACGCGGGATTGAACCGTCGTCCTCCCGAATGCGAGTCCAGTGTCTAACCACTGCGCCACCTCGCTCGGTGTCCCATGCGTGGCGAGAACGGTACTGGTTAGACTCCTTATGAACTAATCACACAATATATCCAGAGAAATCATCATTCTAGGAAAATCATAAATTATAGGAAGTCATTGAAACGATTCACTATTGTACTGCTAGATTTATCACTTATGGGTTCCGTCAGAACGAGAATATTACGGCAATCCTCCATGAACTTAAATGGGAATCTTTGAAAGAAAGAGTTCTTTGCGAGGAACACTATTAGAAAAGACAGAATGCAGTGCAATCGCACATCTTCCAATATGGAACTCACCAAAAGACTGTAAGAACAAGTTAAGGAAGATTGGGGCTCGCAGTACGCAAACAGGTAATCATTTTTCCCCTTGCTTCGGGTTGCGATATTAGCTGAGATCTCGTCAGGACACTGAGATGGGGGGTCTAGAAACGAAATAAAAATTTATTAAACAAAATTACTTTTTATTTAGAAAATAATGAAATGGAACTTAATAGGGGCAGAAGTAGTTGGTGTATCGTATTTTTTCAGATGATTTCACCTTTTTCAGCAAGTTTTTTTTCCCTTAGTTACATATTTATAAAACTCCATATGCACGTGAGCTTGCAGTTAAGTCTACTGGGCCGACATCAGAGAAAATGCTTTCTCCACAGTGGTGCTGAGTGTGGGAATGGAAAGCAAATACTAGCATAATTTTAGCAGTTGGCATTTTCGTTCTGGATTTTCGGTTTCCTTAAGAAATTAAATATTCCTGGAAACAATTGTCGGCTGAAATCTTCACACCATTTTTAGCCAGGTATATAATAGTGTTTTCAATTGTTTACATAAATAAAATTAACTGAAGCTGCATTTACATATCGCGCTAAAACATGGCGTTACTTGAGTATTTTCGCCAAGTTCGTAACAGTATTTTGCAAAATCGAGACAAAATTGGATCTTGTTGGGATGGTGAGACAAGAAGGTCCATAACGGTAACTGTGCCGATATATCGGGGCGGGTGGCAACCCTACCCTTGGTCCACTTCAAGCGTAACAGGAAAGAGAACCACTATTGTGCTGCAAAGTACCCACTGTCAAATATTTTACAGTGGTTTGCGATCTGTGAACATACGTATATTCTAATGCTTTAGGACATAGATCCCTACGTATTGATTACTTTGGTTGTCTCATGACAGTCGAAACTAACTTTCAGATGTGCTCAATAATGTTCATATGTGGGGAGTTTGGTGGCCAGTGAAAGAGTTTAAACTCAGAAGTGTGTTCCTAGCGCCACCCGTAGCAATTCTGGATGTGTGGGTGTCGCATTGTCCTGTTGGAATTGCCAAAACCGTCGGAATGCGCAATGGACATGAATGGATGTAAGTGATCAGACAGAACGCTTGCTTACGTGTCACCTGTCAGAGTCGTATCTAGACGTATCAGGGATCCAATATCATCCCAACTGCACATGCCCCACACCATTATGGAGCCTCTACCAGCTTGAACAGTCCCCTGCTGACATGCAAAGTCCATGGATTCATGAAGTCGTCTGCACACCCGTACACATCCATCCGCTCGATACAATTTGAATCGAGACTCGTCCGACCAGGCAACATGTTTCCAGTTATCAACAGTCCAACGTCGGTGTTGACGGGCCCAGGCGAGGCGTAAAGCTTTGTGTCGTGCAGTCGTCAAGGGCACACGAGTGGAGCTTTGGCTCCGAAAGCCCATGTCGATGATGTTCCGTTGAATGGTTCGCACGCTGACACTTGTTAATGGCCCAGCATTGAAGTCAATAGCCATTTGCGGAAGGGTTGCACTTGTCACGTTGAACGATTTTCTTCAGTCGTCGTTGGTCACGTTCTTGCAGGGCCTTATTCCAGCCGCAGCGATGCCGGAGATTTCATGTTTTGCCGGATTCCTGATATTCACGGTACACTCGTGAAATGGTCGTACGGTAAAACCCCACTTCATTGCTACCTCGGAGATGATGTGTCCCATCGCTCGTGTGTCGACTGTAACACCATGTTCACACTCAAATCTTGATGAAAATGTTTGAAACAGCTCTGAGCACCATGGGACTTAACATCTGAGGTCATCAGTCCCCTACAACTTAAAACTACTTAAACCTAACTAACCTAAGGACATCACACACATCCATGCCCGAGGCAGGATTCGAACCTGCGACCGTAGCAGTCGCGCGGTTCCGGACTGAAGCGCCTAGAACCACTCGGCCACCGCAGCCGGCTCAAATCTTGATAACTTGCCATTGCAGCAGTAGTAAGCGGTCTAATAATTGCGCCTACATAGGCGTTGTCGACCGCAGCGCCGTATTCTGCCTGTTTACGTATCTCGATATTTGAATACGCATCCCGTACCAGTTTCTTTGGCGCTTCAGTGCAGATTGGCATCCTTCATTGTTAGCTTCTAGGTCCATCTACCAACTTTTTCCCTTGAAACATTGGCAAGTACTACGCCTTTGTACTTATTCTTCACTTTTGTAACAACCTTTTCACCATGCTTGTCTACGAAGAAGTGCTGAAGACATAAACGAATATCGAATTTATCGTTATATGCTCCGGGAGCTTTCTGAGAGCAGAATGCAGACGAATAAATGGAGATAATATTTCTGAAGTTGATACCCCAGATAATGAAAAGAGTATGGGAGAAAAAATCAGCATCATGAGTCGGCGAAAATGGCCTGAAGGTGGAAGAAACCGACCGTATGAAGAAGTAGAGAGAACACAGAAATAATAAATGAAAAGAACTGACGTCTCAGAAAAATATAGTGTGTGAGGATTGCTGGATGACAGGCAGTTTGTTTTCGGAGTAGGTGTGATACGCACTGAACACTGCGGTTACTACGCTAATCACAGATGCGAATCGAACTGTAGGACTACTACTACTACTACTACTACTACTACTACTACTACAACTACATGTTAATTCCGTGCACTTTAGTGCATCATCTCTGCGCAATTAACAGTATCGCTTCGTCTTGTTCATCCTTATCTAGGTCAGAAGGATACCACAGCACACGAAAAAAAACCTTGTGAAAAACGAATACGCATGTACCATTCGGGAACGAAGCTATTATTCGTGTTTCTGGAAAACGCTCTCCATTGTTGTATGGGTAACTGCCTTTGTGATGTGTTGACTCCTGCTTTATTTTGTACGTAATTCTGTTTCTTCTCTTATCAAGGTGTAAAAAAAGTTTCTTCCCTATGTGTAACGATTCAGTTCTCCCAGCGCCAAATTACAAAGACACATTTTCTAAATAGCGCGCTGAGCTGCATCAAAGCAGTCTTCGGAATGAAGAACAGAAAAGCTACTACTACTACTACTACTACTACTACTAACAGATGATGAGCAATATATCTTCCTCCATTCTCACGGTTCGAGCTTCAGTTGTTTCGTGCCTGTCGTGCTGCCTAGTTATGACAGGTAATTACAGGATGGGCATATTGTTTATTCCACTAATTCACGAAGCCACTTATTAACGTCAGCCATTCATACTGTCGTAACGTCGCGGCCATTAGTCTTGTGCTACGGAATTCCACATAAATTTTAACAGAGGTCACCCAGGCATGGCGCTTTCAAATCCTGAAAAACATCTCGTACAGGATTCCGACACTAGAACAACACACAAAGCTAAGCAGGGTTTCGATACCAGTTATGAATGCCTGCACTCTTAATCTTGTCTCTCTGGCACACAGTACGGAGTTGAGTTTTCTACGTAAAATGAAACAGCTGGACACTGAATACAAGCACTCCTACCGACGTTCGGCACGTTAAACAATTTATGTGTCGGACTTTGATCAGTTATTGTCACTGTGACACTTATAAAACGATCTTAATACTCAGCTGCCAATAACACTTTGACCAATTAAGCAGGGTGAATGTTGCCATTCCTTCAATACGTGAGATAGAAGTACTGTAGTACCCTCACTTCCTTCAAAAAGAGTCCTAGATCCAACCACTGAACAGGGTAGCTGTTAGAACTACGTAGGTGAAGAGAGAAAGCAAAAACCAAACATCTGAAGTCTGCACGGAAGCGAATTCAGTTTATTTGCTTCTGCTACGCCTCGTGAAAACCGTCTCTTTCACTTAACACTAATGTCAGCCGGCTAATGACTCCTCTGGCTACTGACCACGTGCGACTTCGATAAACCGCAATATTTACTTAAGAAAACTGCAATACTTGCGTAACAAGCCGCAAAATGACTCGTCACAATTCCACGCCAGCACAAAGGAATGTGCTTTCCGTTCTGCCAGAATAACTTCATCGTTAGCTGCAATGTTTTTTAATGTAAAAAATACTGAGTTGCAGCTTGGCTCGGATTCCACGACTGCAGGTACCCCTACAACTGCCTGGATAAGGAGATTCAAAGTTCCGAAGAAGACAACGACATAATACCTCCAACAGCATCATGGATAGTAGAGCACGTGGCGTTCAAACTAACCTTCGAACTGATGACGGCTTTGTCTTATGGATAACTACCTCCCGAATCCAGAAATATGAAACACACTGAAATATCACACCTGGCCCACAGGATTCACGACTTTCCCACCTACACACTACATGACTGCCGGCCGACTCTACGGAGACTGATTTTCTGCCTACCAAAGTTTTTTTTTTAACAATATTGTCCCCTTCGATCGAGTTCCCTTCAGCGGCTACACACCGGAAGGGTTGTTCTTCCCAGTGTTGGTAACAGCGCTTAACCTCATAGGGCCTTTAACATGTTGGTCACATTCTTCTGAATGTTCTCCAGTCCCAAACCTACGTCCTTTTAAGACTTTTTTTCAATTTTGGAAAAGGAAAAAAAGTCACACGGACTCAGATCAGGCGAATAGGTGGGCTGTGGAGCAACAGGAATGCCTTTCGAGGTCAAAAATTCAGTGAGGTAAGTGGCCGTGTGGCATGCGGCGTAGAGGCAATGCAGTATCCACTCGTCTGCAATGTCCGGTCTCGCTCGCTTAAACTTTTTCCTGGGCCATTCAAGGACACATTTATAAAACACTTGGTTGACAAATTGACTGGAGAAGTAATCTCACAAGAGCACGCCCAAGTTCGACGTTTTCGACGTTTTCGTCGATTTTTCGATTCGGTCTCCCTGCGCGAGTTCACATTCAACGTATTCTCAGCTTCCAAAAATGATTTGTGCCAGCGAAAAACGTGTGGTCTTGATAAGAGATGTTCACCGCAGGCCTTTTTCGACTTTTGAAAGGTCAGTCTCGCGGTTTCCCCAAGTTTAACACAAAACTTTATGGCATAACGTTGCTCAAACGTCCGCGTTCGGTTTTCGTGACACACAACAAAAACACAACTTCACTGATGGCGCTCTCAAAAATCACATGATGGCTGTATCGAACTGAAAGTCGGACTGAGCACGTGGACGGGATGAACACACCGGCATGCACAAGAGAACAACACAGAGTTGCCAGATCGCTTCCAATGTTGTCAGTCTCTACTTTTCTCACACACCTCGTATTTCGTATGCTACCAGCTATTCACGAAAGGGTTTAGTCCAAAAAGTGTGTATGTAACAGAGAAAAGTTAACATAGTGGTTATAATGTATCACTTGTTTTACATCGTCTCCACTCCTCCCACTTGAGTACAATGCACAAGGTGGTCATACAACTATGTGAAACTGCCATAAAAGCCCTCCTTTGAGTTGTTGATCGACTTGCGCGCCGAACTGGTTTGAATGTCGGTTATGCTATCAAACCGCTGATCCTTCAAGTGAATTTCTGCACTTACCAGTCTGACAACTGGTGCGTAAAATTCTCAATACTAAGTACTGTTTGGTGTATATATTTCTTCTAAACGGGTTCAAATGGCTCTGAGCACTACGGGACTTAACATCTGAGGTCATCAGTCCCATAGAACTTAGAACTACTTAAACCTAACGTAAGGACATCACACACATCCATGCCTGAGGCAGGATTCGAACCTGCGACCGTAGCGGTCGCGCTATATCTCTTCCAGCAAGTTAAATGTTTTGAAATGTTTCACGTCTCAGCAGTTTACCATACAAACCTACTGAAGAACCGCTGTAATAAATTTTACTTTGGCCACTGGTCAAATTTATCACTGGTACTTCCGCATAATTTTTATACCTGTGAACACACCACCGTCTGATGGTGACGTCACCTTTGTTCCGTTTATTTTCGCCGACGTGCGGTGTCTACCTTATCCTTGCGACGGAATCTGCCGAGAACTTGCGTACAGAAACCTGTCTCTCAGAAATTGGCTTTCCCCAGAGGCCAGAACTCAGATACGTTCAACATGTTGGGTGCAACGTCAGCGGGGGAATGGTGCACAATGCCGAGATCGGCGCTGGGTGTGGGAGAGGCGGAGGTGCAGCAACGGGGGACATCTGCCGCTACCTCAGGCCGGCCCGCAGGCGGCACGTGCTCGCTGCAGATCGATGCCGCCGCTGCTGCTGCTGCTGCGGCCGCAACCGTTGCGTTACGCAATGGAAAAGCCGCCGACGCTACGCGTGCATCACGCCGACGCACCTGCGAAACCAGAGCGACTAGTGCTGCGCCGCAACACTCCTCGTTCGGTTGAACATTGTGCGTCGCAGATTAATGGCTACAGCCAGAGAGGATTAGAGGCACTGTAGCGAGTCTTGCTCTTCGGTACGAGTAACGAAGCTTGACATCCAGGCCATAGCGCAAAAGCAGGGGAAGGAAATCAGTGCACAGAGCGCGGAAAGGAAAAAGCACTCCGTCCTCAGGCCACAAATGGCCCAGCGGGACCATCCGACCCCGTGTCACCCTCAGATGAGGATGCGGATAGGAGGGGCGTGTGGTCAGCACACCACTCTCCAGGTTGTTATGGTGGTTTTTTTTTTTTTACAGGAGCCGCTACTATTCGGTCGAGTAGCTCCTCAATTGGCATCACGAGGCTGAGTGCACCCCGAAAAATGGCAACAGCGCATGGCGGCCCGGATGGTCACCCATCCAAGTGTCGGCCACGCCCGACAGCGCTTAACTTCGGTGATCTGACGGGAACCGGTGTATCCACTGCGGCAAGGTCGTTGCCGCGGAAAGGAAGTGTGTCACATATTCACTTTCCGATGAAAAGTATCCGAACTCCATTACGTAACGCGGAACTGACCGCTAGTTGTTCAAATGGCTCTGAGCACTATGCGACTTAACTTCTGGGGTCATCAGTCGCCTAGAACTTAGAACTAATTAAACCTAACTAACCTAAGGACATCACACACATCCATGCCCGAGGCAGGATTCGAACCTGCGACCGTAGCGGTCGCCCGGCTCCGGACTGTAGCGCCTAGAACCGCACAGCCACTCCGGCCGGCTGTCCACTAGTTGTTACGAGATGCGCACCTGCCATTATCAGAATAGGCAGCGAGCATCGACTTGTCAGTAGGGAAGCAGTAACACCAGAGCTCAGTTGTTTCGAACGAGGATGTCACCTCAACAACAGATCCATCAGACACATTTCAACCCTTCTACAGCTGCACAAGTCAACCGATGGCGATTTTACTGTGACGTGGAAACGCGAAGGAACAACCACGGATAAATGAAGACCGGGAAGACCTCATGTACTGACCGGCAGGGGACGTCGAGCATTGAGGAAGGTAGCTGTGAAAATCTCAAGTAATCAGCGGAAGGCGTCAGTAACTGAGTTACAAAGTGCTACCAACGGTCGACCAAGCGCGATGACAGTGTTGGGAGTTAAAAAGAATTAGGTTGGCTGGTTGGTTTAGAGGGCGGGAGAAGAGACCAAACTACGAGGTCATCGGTCCTTTGGTCCTAATAAAACAATGCCGCAAGTGTGAGAATAAAACGGACGAAACATATAACACAAAACGGAAAGAAAGGAAAAGCCACAAGAATGAAGGGAAGGCAATGAACACTAAAAAGAACAAAAGTGGACAAGAAAACAATAGAGACGCTAGAAACTGAAGAGAGTAAAACATGAAAGCAGATTATAGTGGCTGGCCAACCACGAGAATAAAAAGGGAAAGCTAACCACTCTGAAACACATTAAAACCTCCACCCTAAAAGCACTAGGGTGGAGGACAGAGGGACTAAGGACATGCGCTAAAACCTACATAGAAGTATAAAACCCACTTTCACGGATAAAACAAAAAACTAAAGCTGCTGTGCAGGCATTGTCGCCCAACACCGAAGGCAGGGTGCTGGGAAAGTTAAAAGTCTGCCGCAGAGTGGATAAAAGTGGGTAGTCCAGCAAGAGGTGGGCGGGCGACCGTCATTTGTAAGCCGCAGCGACATCGAGGTGGGTCCTCGCGACGGAGGAGGTAACCATGGGTTAGCCACGTATGGCCAATGCGGAGCCAGCAGAGGGCAACTGATTCCCTGCGAGAAGATCGCATGGAAGACTTCCACACGTTCAGTCTCCTTAATGACACGCAGTTTGTTGTGCGTACTGTTATGTCATTCCGTCTCATAGGGCCGAAAAACCCTGCGACGTAAGACAGCAGGCATGTCAGTTTCGGAGATGCCCATCTCTGAAAGCGGTTTCCGCGTAGCCTATTTGGCCAGCCTGTCGGCAACTTTGTTGCCTGGGATTCCGACGTGTCTTGGGGTCCACGCAAACACCACTGAACGACGGGACCGTTCCAGGACATAGATGGACTCCACAACGCTACCAAAGGATGGCAAGGGTAGCACTGGCCGATAGCTTGTAGGCTGTTCAAGGAGTCTGTACAAAGGAGAAATGACTCGCCAGGGCATGAGCGGATGTGCTCAAGAGCACGAGATAAGGCCGCCAGCTCCGCAGTGAAAACACTGCAGCCATCTGGCAAGGAGTGTTGTTCAATATGTCCTCCATGAACATATGCAAAGCCTAGGTGACACCAGCCATCGAGCCGCCGATGTAAATCACTTCATGGCCCCGGTACATGTCGAGAATAGAGAGGAAGTGATAGTGGAGAGGCGCAGGGTTAACGGAGTCCTTAGGGCCATGCGAAACGTCCAGAAGAATCTTCGGCCTAGGTGTACACCATGGATGTGTACATGAATGGACCTCGAAAAGAGGTGGTAAAGGGAAGGACTCCAGTTCAGACAGAAGGGACCGGACGCAAACCGCAATCGTAAGCCCTGCCCTGGGTTGCCGATGCAGGAGACGAACCGCCGTGGTTGGGAAAAGGAGATGGTAATTCGGATGCACAGGAGAACTACGAACGTGTGCAACGTAACTGGCGAGCAGTTGTGCACGCCTAACCTTCAATGGAGGGTCTCCGGCCTCCACCAGGACGCTGGTCACCGGACTCGTTATAAAAGCTCCGGTCGCTAGGCGAACGCCACAATGGTGCAATGGGTCGAGTAAACGCAACGTTGAAGGCGCCGCCGAACCGTAAACCAGACTCCCATAGTCAACGCGGGCTTTAACAAGGGCTCTGTAGAGCTGCAGCAGCGTAGAGCTATCTGCACCCCAGTTGGTGCTGATCAGGCAGCGGAGGGCACTGAAATGCTGCCAGCACTTCCGCGTAAGCTGACAACGGTGGGGTAGCCAAGTCAATGAGGCGTCAAAAACCAGTCCTAAGAATCGATATGTCTCCACTACAGTGAGTGGACCGTCATTAAGGTAAAGTTCTGGTTCTGAATGAATAGTGCTACTCCAACAGAAATGCATGGCAAACGACTTCGCGGCTGAACGCTGTAAGCCGTGGGCTAGAGCCCATGACTGCGCCTTGTGAATGTCCCCCTGTAGGCGCCACTCAGCAACACGAGTACTGGAGGAGCAATACGAAACGCAGAAGTCATCCGCAAATAGAGAAGGGGAGACCGACGGCCCTACAGCTGCTGCTAGGCCGTTGACGGCCACTAAAAATACACTCAATACGGAACCCTACGGAACGCCATTCTTCTGAATACGAGGGGGAACAATGGGAGGTACCAACTTGGACACGGAAAGTACGGAGCGACACGAAGTTTTGGATAAAAATCGGGAGTGGGCCCCGGAGACCACACTCATACAACGTGATTAGGATATGATGTAACGAGGTCGTGTCGTGCGCTTTACGTACGTCAAAAAAGACAGCAACCAGATGTTGGCGTCTGGAAATGGCTGTTTGGATGGCACACTTTAAGGACACAAGATAACCAGTGGTAGAGCGACCCTGGCGGAAGCCGCCCTGACATGGAGCCAGTAGGCCAAATGACTCCAGGAGCCAACCCATCCACCGGTACACCATACGTTCCAGCAGCTTGCAAAGGAAGGTGGTGAGGCTGTTGGGCCGGTACCTATCCACATCAAGCGGGTTTTGACCCTGTTTGAGCACCGGAATGATGGTGTTCTCCCGCCATTGCGATGGGAAGACGCCATCGCACCAGATCCAGTTGAAAAATGACGAGGAGATGTCGCTTGCAGTCACACGAGAGATGTTTAATCATCTGACTGTGGATCTGATCCGGCCCAGGTGGTGTCGGGGCAATGTGCAAGGGCGCTAAGGAGCTCCCACTCTGTAAACGGAGCGATATAGGGTTGACAGTGGCGTGTTGTGAACGAGAGGACTTTCCTTTCCTTCCGCCGTTTGAGGGTGCGAAAGGCTGGAGGGTAGTTCTATGATGCAGAGGCTCGAGCATGGTGCTCAGCGAAGTGCTCGATAATCGCGCTTGCGTCGGTAGATAACACGACATTGATGTTAATGCCAGGGACACATGTTGGGGTCTGGTACCCAAAAAGACGTCTGATCTTCGTCCAGACTTGCGAAGGAGACGTATGGCACCCAATGGTCGACACGTAGCTCTCCCAATACTTTTGTTTCTGTCGTTTTATAAACTGGCGAACGCGGCTACGGAGCCGCTTAAAGGCTAATATGTGCTCTAGGGAAGGGTGCCGCTTATGTCGCTGTACAGCTCGCTGACGCTCTTTAATTGCCTCAGCGACTTCCGGCGACTACCAAGGGACTTGTTTTCGCCGGGGGCACCCTAAAGAACGAGGCATCGTGTTTTCCGCCGCAGAAACTATCGTTATCATGACCTGCTCAACGACAACATCGATGGCACCATGTGGGGGAGATTCAACGGTGACAGCAGAGGTGAAGGCTTCGCAGGTTGCCTTGTTTAAAGCCCATCTGGGTAGGTGTCCGTGGGCATGACGCTGGGAGAGTTACATGAAGATGGGGAAGTGGTCACTATCACACAGGTCGTCGTGTGCTCTCCAGTGGATAGATGGGAGAAGGCCAAGACTGCAAACCGAGAGATCAATGGCTGAATATGTGCCATGTGCCACACTGGAATGTGTGGGGGCACCTGTATTAAAAGAGGCAGAGGTCGAGTTGTGACAGTAAATTTTCGGTCCCTCTACCTCGGCTAGTAAGCATGGCGCCACCCCACAAGAGGTTTCTGAATTACTTGAATACATCTTCTGAAACAGAGGATACTTCCTCCTCCAATTACCTACAGTGCTACATTATTTTTAAGTTTCTATGTTATAGCCAGTTTTACGATTTTTAGCGTCAAATGCACAACAAATGTACCTCACTATTCTAATAGGTGTGACTCTCTCCTGATATAAAACGTGAAACAGTCGCAGAAATATTAATTTATAATACCAATAACGTCAAAGATTATACAAATGAGATGTATACATAATTTCCACATTTTTACAGCTCTTCTTAAGATACATTTTTATTATAAGCTCCAAATGTTTCTGAATTATTTGTGCATAACCGTTTCCTCTTGTGAACAGTGATGTATTGCAGATTATCTACACTGGCGCCACTTTTGTAAACAATGCCCCTTTTCTCTTTGGTGAGTGATATCGACCTCAGATGTTATACAAGCGTCACGTACATCTTTGACAACTGATAGACATATCAGCCTCGATGTCTCCAAGGAAACTGCGTCCCAATGCGTTATTACAGGCACCACCAGATGGCACAAATAAACTACGATGCATTTTGTTTTTTCTAGTGTTTAAGACTTCAAATAACTGACTAGTAATACAAATAGATCAATATGTATAATTTTCATATTAATATAACATACAAGTGGTTTCACTACGAATAAATAGCAGTAGCTATACAGGGTGTTACAAAAAGGTACGGCCAAACATTCAGGAAACATTCCTCACACACAAAGAAAGAAAATATGTTATGTGGACATGTGTCCTGAAACGCTTACTTTCCATGTTAGAGCTCATTTTATTACTTCTCTTCAAATCACATTAATCATGGAATGGAAACACACAGCAACAGAACGTACCAACGTGACTTCAAACACTTTGTTACAGGAAATGTTCAAAATCTCCTCCGTTAGCGAGGATACATGCATCTACCCTCCGTCACATGGAATTCCTGATGCGCTGATGCAGCCCTGGAGAATGGCGTGTTGTATCACAGCCGTCCACAATAAGAGCACGAAGAGTCTCTATATTTGGTACCGGGGTTGCGTAGACAAGCGCTTTCAAATGCCCCCATAAATGAAAGTCAAAGAGGGTTGAGGTCAGGAGAGCGTGGAGGCCATGGAATTTGTCCGCCTCTACCAATCCATCGGTCACCGAATCTGTTGTTGAGAAGTGTACGAACACTTCGACTGGAATGTGCAGGAGCTCCATCGCGCATGAACCACATGTTGTGTCGTACTTGTAAAGGCACATGTTCTAGCAGCACAGGTAGAGTATCCCGTATAAAATCATGATAACGTGCTCCATTGAGTGTAGGTGGACGAAACTAAAATGAGCTCTAACATGGAAATTAAGCGTTTCCGGACACATGTACACGTAACATCTTTTCTTTATTTGTGTGTGAGGAATGTTTCCTGAAAGTTTGGCCGTACCTTTTTGTAACACACTGTAGAACTAATGTTCTTCTAGTGCTCATTATTTCATCCAGACGACGCTGTGGAGCTGAAATAACGAATTACACCAGATTGTCATGCATTTTATGAGGCACGCTGCAACATCGATTATGAATCATAAATGAATATAAACTCGTTCCTTGATTACTTAAATATTTAAGAATGAAGACTCAAATGATATGTAAGTCGTTCCCCACTGGCTGACGGCGATGCAACTTAAGCTCTGGAGGGCCCACACTCTACCCTATATAACTCGTGGCTGCTTTGTCATCAGTGAGTGAGGCATCCGCAGTCGGTCAGACGCCACCGCCGTCATCCATATGGGTAATGATACATCGTTTTAGAGTATACTTTCACAACATTGGCTTCTCTATGTAATACAGCACTGTTACTTTTCTCATTACACTGCAAACTCTGATGATAGCCCGTACTTAAAAGGGCGAAACCGGTCAGACGTTAACATCGGTTGCGATCTAGACTGCTTTTAAAGAATTTTGAAAAGTGAAATCAAATTCTTCTCCTCTCCGTCCCAGGAAAGCCTGGAATTCCTGTGTTCCCTTATACATCACAGACATTGTTTTGGAACATTACTACTCTCCTCAGTAATCCCGCTTAGCTGTCGTCATTTGAACCTAGTGGGATGCATATATCGCAGTGAATTTCATAGAACGTAAGGAAAACACAGTGCTATATCAAAGTCATCTTCAAATTTTATGTTGAAATTTTGTATCCAGTATTACATGTTTTCATTGTCATGAAAATAAATGTGTTTTGATACTGATTTGTTACATTATAATAATAATAATAATAATTGTTACAATTTGCCATACTAACGAAGTCTCTCAACAAACAAACTGGAAATTCCTCGTTCAAATGAAAACCGACTTCTTACCCATTTCATAATGACTGACCCTTGAGTTTGAGCTCATATCCTAGTTACATCGTATGACGAACATCGGTGTGTCGTACTTTGCCGGGATTGCGGAAGAGTGTACTTTATTTGGTATATGAGACTTACACTTTAGTTGAGAAGAGGTCGACATACGTGGTAGTATTTAACATACTTTTTCGAGCAATTTTTGACGAATCTTAACTTAGCAGAGCACACATGCCAGACCGTAATTGAAATGGAAATGAAGTCCCATGCTTCTTTACAGAGCGTAGGGGAACGATGCGGGAGACCCGCACCGCCTTACTAGGCAAGGTCCTAATGGAGGTGGTTTGCCGTTGCCTTCCTCCTACCGTAATGGGGATGAATGATGATGATAAAGACGACAACAACACCCAGTCATCTCGAGGCAGGAAAAAATCCCTGACCCCGCCGGGAATCGAACCCGGGACCCCGAGAACGCTACCGCGAGACCACGAGGGCGGACTAGACCGTAATTACGTTAACAATAATCTGTCATTCTATTTCATTGCTCCAGTGACTTCCCGTCAGATAGGAAACAACCATGCTGCCATTCATTGTTGTTCATTAAAGGAAGCACTTGGGACATAATTAGTCCTAGTTCATGGTAATCAGTGCGCATACTTACTTTAAGGGCGAAAAAGTACAGGGCGCGAGCAGTTCTGTATCACAGACAATGAACAAGACCAAAGAAGCGAATTTCTAGATAATACACCCATTTCATGTCTCGTGTCACCAAAAAGGAGGTCTGGTAGGCGACAGACGTTTGCGTCGGACGAGTAAAGCACATAGTCACAAGAAAAAAACTCCACGACTTCTAGTGGAAAACAGTTTCCAACAGCAGCAGCCGCCTTTAAGTTGAGAACTGAGGTTAAAAAGCTTATGATACGGGTGGAACAATCCTTTGGCGTGCTATTCGGGAAATAGCAAAAAAACAAAACTAGTTCTTGCAGTAAAATTCCCTTCAAAAACTGGTTGGTCTATTTATTACACTGATGAAAGTTAGTGTGCTGCAAGTCTCTGCGGAAAATCTAGATGGCATGAACAAAAAATGCCTTACCATTAGGAAATGTGTACGGTTATCACACAGGGTTATTGTTCAATAACTGGAAAGGAGGAATTCAAACACCGTCGATTCTGGAAAAATGGTTATAAAGTGCCACACTTGAAATGAAGGGGATTTCGTGCAAAATGCTGGATTGTTTTAATGGGGGAAAAGAGGCGCAGATTACCGCATCATTCTGAGATGAATTCCAGACACGTAGAAGAGTGGTTTAGGAGGGTTCTAGAAACATTTTCTAACAGATCTGTGACTGTTATAGATAGCGCTTCATATCACAGGTCGCAAGAATAACTCTGGAAAGTGGTCAAGGACATTAAACTTCTATGGTTGGCTGTGGCGCACTGTGGACCGAATGGCAATAGCCTTATTTGGGCATTTGTCAAGAACAAAGTAGCAAAGCAGTAGAGAACTTTAAGGTAGATAACACTTTATATTTGTGTCGCTCCGTTCTGGGAAGTGTTCTTCAAAGTGTCTCGAGAAATGCACTGAACTGTGAGCACCAACTTGAAAACGGGTAAGCACAAATAGCCCACGGTCTTGACATAGCAACAGAACAGTTTTTGATCCAAGTGGACGACTGTAATAGCAACAGCGAGACCACTGCTAACTTTTAAGGTAGGTTCTACTTCATTCATCATTCTTTCCTGCAAAATTTATTCGAGCTAATCGAGTTTTCATTTACCGTTAAAATGAACAACACGCTTCACTGTTCATTTTCAAGACCTGCTAGTGCGTCGAGTGCTCACTTGGGGTTTCCCATTTTATCTGCTGCCCTCCACTAACAACAACTGAATCTGGCAATGCTGTACCGCAATTGTCCCAAATATTTTTTGCGACAGAACCCTTTTGGAATACTAAGTATTTTACGGAGCCCTAAAATAAGCAAAACCCTAGTTTTGTGTTCTTTTTAATTATAAACATTAATGAAAATCCTAAAAAACGTACATTATACACTACTGACCCCTACAAAAATATACAAAACAACACATAAAAACACAGTATACAAAATAACAATGTGTAAGTTCCACTGTAAATTTATAAATGGGAGATACCACTGTTTAATATCAGACTTTAAAGGAGAGAGTTGACGTGTATAAGGCTCAGCATCCAGTCTATTGCAGTGTGGCACACAAGTTAGCTACAGGGAATGTTCGAAGAAGTCAGAGCCTGTGTGGCAAATTGTGGATATTAATCACTAGCCCTGCACCAAAAATATGAAGTTACATTGTTTTGAGCAGTGATATCGTGCTTTAATCATATGTCATTTCTGAAAAGTACTCGTAGGTTTCGTTTGACGTATTTTCTGGCTTCTGCGAATTCGGCACGAAAGAATTCTTCAGGGAAATATCTTTTAAGATTGACGGATATTATGGAGAGAGTGGACCAAATATTCAATTATCTCATATGGTAATACTGCTGTCTCACCAGTGAACACAATCAGCCTTCAGAAGCTTTCTTGTTCTCTCTTGCCAACCCAAACAATCCAAAATTCCAATTTCTTTTAAGGCAGTCATTTCGCTACTAGTATTGGAAACGGTTGTTCGATTTACATGAAATGATGGATTTAATTCATCAATTTTACCTAACACGAGTATATCTGCCAAAGCACCTACCATGAGCAACAAAGTCACATCGCTTGAACGGTCTTTGAATTTAAAAGGCATGTCGGTCATAAAATCCTGCAATTCAGCTCTTAGTTCAAGTAATCTCGTTAAGATATTACCCTTAGATAACAACCTCACTTCTATATGAAGGAGTACTGTTTTATGTCTGCTCCCATTATCTTCTCACAATACTGGAAACAACCGGCACTATAGAGGGCGTGATTTAAAGCCACTGACAATTTTTATTGCTTCATGAAGGACTAATTCTAGATTTTGCGGCATCATCTTTATTGCGAGTGCTTGTCTATGCAGAATACAATACCTTAAACTACAGTTTGGAGCTTTACTTTTTATTAGTGATACCGCTCCTGCTGTTTTACCAGTCATTGCCTTCTCCCCATCTGTACAAATATCGACACATCGTTCCACCTGAGATGGTTATGTAAAAAAAGTTGATTATGTTAATAAATACTTTTCTGGTAGTGCTAGTTGTCAGCAACGTGCACATAAGCAAGGCTTCTCGAGTGAATCATCAGTTGTCGGCAACATGTCCAGTCCAGCAACATCTGTCTACTCATCCATTTGCAAGACGAATTTGTTTTGTTCAATGCGACCAACTAGTTTTTGTTTGATATAGCCTGCAAGATCATTAATTTGACGCGAAACAGTGTCGCGATACTTTGTAGATTTTTCATAGAGTATACATTTTGTCGTGTATGCCACACATGGTTTTATTAAATTCTCAGCGATACTGCTCGTTTTGCCTGCTTGTGCAATTCGATACATGACAAAATACGATCATTTATAGTCGGGTCGCATACTTCACAGCTGTCTGAATTCATATTGTTTTTTCTTACGTATAAAAAATTCTTCATAATATCTTTGCAATCGGTGTGTATAATTTCTAAATATCGGCGCATCTTAGTAGAGATCATGGAACTATTAGGAACACGCACACAGGCGAACTATTAGAAACAACATAACCGAGATTGATTTAAGACTCGTCATACTTTTTTTTTCAACTTTGAGTTGTCAGATATCTTACACTACTTGAAACCATGGATCCTGAAGCAATTCCGTCATCTTTTGATTCTCAGTTTTCATCAGAAATGCTTGAGGTTGATGCGGCACCTTCCGGGCAAACCAACTTTGAATTTTCGATGCAATATTTGTTTGCAGCACCTTTAAGCCAACGCTACATTCTATCTTTTAATATAAAAAATTTAATTTTACAATAAGACACACACACACACACACACACACACACACACACAATAACATCGCCATAAGATATTGACTTTTGCAATTACAGTCAATAACAAACACAAATCGAATATACTACGGTCCGAGAGCGGTGCACGCATTCGCCGTTCCGAACTGGACCGCGTTGCAATAACAAAGTGCAGTAGGAACTGTAATCGGTGCTGCGTGGCGCGGATTTATACAGCCCCAGGGGGTGTAGCATAGATAGCGATGCGGCAAAATCCTCTGAGGTGGTTCGACATATTTGTGAGTAAGAGAGGTGTAGAGGAATGTTCGCAGTCTGTGTAGAGGATAAAGCTAGAGAGATTCAGCACGGCCACTGCGCACATGTGTAGTGACGGGTATCGAGTCGTCACATATTTACTCATACAAGCCAAATTCCTTTGTTTGCAGCATTATTGCACATTTATTATGTTGCTTGTCGCCTCATTTTTGGCTATACGCACTGACGAGAGAACACAAGTGCCATAACCCGATTTCCCAGAAACTTCTCGCACTGTAACAGGAGTCAAAATAAACCACCACATGCTAGTCAAAGTTTCCGACGTAACTTAGATGCCTTTTAGCGCGTGATAACAATCGAAATTGAGGCCCAGTGGCTAGCATCACCGTCTGTCAGTTTTGCGCCTCATGTTCGAAACCCTATAACTGATTTTATTTATTGTATTTTTAATTATCTACCTCTGTCCGTAGAAGGTTACTACATGTAGTTTCTTATGAAGTTAGGGGATAAGAGGGCTTTATATTAATTGTAAAATTACAATTAGTTTCACAATCAGTGTCATACATTGATTATATAATAGATTTGTGTATGGTATTTTCAGGGGTTACAATCTTTTTTAATTCGCACACTATTTTCATTCTTATACTTCAGAAAGATTTCGTGCATTACTTGGATGATACCGATCGCAGAAATATTCGAAACACAGGAATTCCGAACACCACAAACATCGTGCCAAGGCCGGTTTGCCACGACGAGATTTATTCGTATGAATCTCACTCGGGAAAGAAATGTCGATAACATTGCTAAAGATTTCACCCTTTGGCCAATGATTTCGCGGTAAATCACGCATAACGGGTCACTTACCCAAAATTCCCGCTTGCAGTTGATTACGAACCAGGATACACTACATGAATTTGACCGATAACAGTTTCAAATAATCTAGTGTTTTATTTATTTCTTCTTGTTTTTTTAATTCATACACGACATACAATTATCAGACACAAGGACAACATTATTTCAATATACACTGAAGAACATTCTTAGAGTAATCTTCTACAAACATTGGTAGATAAAAGATAAACAAAAATAAATTGAATTTCGAACACGTGGCGCAAAAGGGTGAAGCTGCGACGCTAGCCGTCGTACCACTGCTTCTGTTGAGCTATTTACTCGCTAAAACACACGACACTTCTTCCACTAGGCGAACTTTCTGGGAAATCGGGTTATGGCACTTGCCGTGTTCTCCTAGTGAGTGTAGCCGCTGTACTGGAATGAGAATACGAAGCTGCCACTCTTTTTTGGTGCATATGTCCTTGGCGCGCATTATAACAGTTTCAGCAGGGTGGCGTGGCCACTATTGCTCGATCACAGCCTCGCATATGTTGCAGC
This sequence comes from Schistocerca cancellata, assembly GCF_023864275.1. Taxonomy (NCBI): domain Eukaryota; kingdom Metazoa; phylum Arthropoda; class Insecta; order Orthoptera; family Acrididae; genus Schistocerca; species Schistocerca cancellata. The sequence goes on from NC_064631.1 coordinate 440,236,844, forward strand.
TACTAATGTAACTGATTTACAGACTCCTAACTGAAAAACACAGGAAATATTCGTTAGTAACAGCATCGATGTAAGTAACACAAGTTCAAGCTTTACACTCGTCCTGCTCCGCCGCAATAGCTACAACGGTAAGATCAACTGCAGCATTTCGCATTTGGCGTTATAGAGATGAAATGACTAATCACAAAACAACGAAAAATTCGAAGAAGGTTGTATCTTAAAATAGAGCACAGGAAATTTTTCTCCTACTTAGGGGTCTGGCTTCTGTGACTCCTCAAAGTTGACACTCGCCAAAAATGCTCGAAAAAGTACGCTTTCTCTTAAATATTACCGCTTATTGCGCCCCTTTCTCAGCAACAATTTAATATTCACGCACTAAATAGACATTTCCACAGTTCCGGCAAGTCACAACATATCGATGTTAGTCATGCGATTGACCAGAATATGAGCTGATGGTCAGGGGGCAACCATAATGAAATGGGTAATAGCTAGGTTCGCGTCCCATGTGTTCTAACTCACTGACTTTCAAAACACTCTTGTTAAAGTTTTTTGATGGTGAAAAGGTAATTTTTTATCATAAAGGGGCGCAGTTTTTGACCTTTAATTTTCCAAATATGTGTAAAATTCCAGAATGAAATTCTCGAAGGTTAGTGTGTCTCATTCATCAAACTTGCGAATAATTTCCGTACATTGTGAAGCAGTTATGGAGTACCTTTTAACCATATTTAAAAGTGTTTCAATATTTTTCTTCGGATACAGTAATGGAATTAAAATGAGGAGATATTAAAATGATGTGTGTATCAACCCTAAGATAAATTATTGTCTATATATCGGAGCGAGTGTATCGGGAGAAATGTTTGTTTAAAAGAGTTTCTCGAATATGAAACTGTGGAGCGAGAAAATGAACATCCGTGTCACAAATTAGTATTGCTGTATGTTGGTTGCTTTGTTGAAGTGGCTTTCAGAGTTATGTGAAGGTATATAAAAGATTTTCGGACGTACAGGAAGGATGATTATGGTTTAATGCAACACAGACGATACATCTTTGGAGGTGGGGCACACGATCCGAATGGACAAGGACAGTAAAGGGAAACGGCCATCTGCTTTTCCACACACGCGTCCTGGCATTTGATGAAAATAATTTCAGACAGCCAGAAGGAGATGTGAATCTCGCTAATCCTAAACGTCGTCCAAAGTGCCAACTAGTGCTTCATCGAGCTCATATGTAGGACGTTCATCCACCTGAAACAGGATGCTAACGACACAATGGATGAGCATGAAAGCTTAAGGGCATATCTCTTGGCTACAAAAAAGAGGTAATACAAATTGTGTGGAGTCGAAATACATCATTCTGTAGCCGATGTAGCTGACGCGCTGAAGGGATATAACGTTCGAGTCTGAAGCGATGTCCAGTGTCGTCCTGCGCCATCATGTATAAAATATTGTGACTTATTTTGTAGTTGTGAATGCTTGTAATATACAAGAAAAATTTTGTCTTGTTCCGGAAGGTACTGAAGACTTGAAAATATATGCAATATATCTAACAGAGAAGCAGTAGACAGAGACTGTGCAGTTGACAGAAAAAACTACGCGCGCTTTGACGTTCTGCCCGACGCTGGTCGCTTCTTTTCACGTGCGCGGTTGCCGAAACTTCGGCAAGAGCAGCGTTGCGCCAAGCCATCAATTATACGCAACAGGCAGCATAATGAATGGGAATGTTCTACAAAACGTGTGAAATGGGTACACCGGCAGTGAGAGTCAGCTGTCGTGGCAGACGCCAGTGAATATCGACCGACATTCCAGAGGGAACTCCCAATAGACGCTGTCAACGATCTGGCAAACGTCCCATTGCCGCGGGATAATTCATGTATGAAAGCGCGCCAGTTCTAGAAGAAAGTGCCCGCACAAAAAAGTCAAACATCTTGCGATGTGTACTGGCCAGATCAGTGCACGGAAAGGTTGCATAAAAAGGACGGTACTACAACTATATCACCATTAAAGGGACGAACAAGGCAAATTCGACAGTTTTATTCTAGTGTAATACGCAGTGTTCCAAATGTTCCGTCAAAAAATCGTGACTGCCAGAAAGATACGGACTACCTGTTTGTTGAACATACCGTTTTTCTATTCTTTGGCTATAAAACCCTGCTTTGCAACGTGATCTCCGCTTAATTCTATTGCCTTACGCCACCAATGTGATAACCTGTTTGCCATCACGGTACGACTTTACTGGTTTACAACTCAGCGAAGTTCTTGTTCCATCAGTGACTTCCCCGTCATTGCTGAAGTGCTTCCCGCGGAGTCCATCCTTCAGTGGGCCCAAACGGGTGGAATTCAGAAGTTGCAAGATCCAGGATTAAGGGCGGATGCGGACGAACAGTCTACCGATGCTATGTGATCTCATCTCCAGTGCGCCTACTTATGTATGGCCTTGCGTTTTCATGGAGAAATGCGTTCGCTTTTGTGTGTCCATAAACACGCGGTAATTGTTTTTTCGACTTGTTAAGAGTCTCACAATAGATTTTGGAGTTGATCGTTTGACCATGAGGGAGGGCATCGAACAAAATAATCCCTACAGAGTTCCAGAAGACTGCAGCCATGATTTTTACAGCTGAGGGTACTGTTTTAAACTACGGCTTCAAAGGACATGCTGTGTCATGACACTCCAAGGACTGCCTTTAGTTTCAGTCTCAAAGTGGTGAATCCATGTTTTGACAAGAAAACGTCAACACCAGCCTCATAACCAACAAACAATTCAGCACAAATGTTCCTTTCTTTCTTATGCCTGCTCTTCAGTTAGGCAAGTACGGCCTTTTGAGTACCCTGAGATGTCAAGCTGAGCACGAATTTGCTTGATTGTCATTCATCCACACCTCGCGTAACAGTGTCCGCACGTTGTAGTATTGCAAGCGTCACAGCTGTACGTAGCCGGCCTACACGTGTATCAGATTTCCTTCTCGTTCTGTTGACGATATACGCTTCGCCCAGAGGCTTACCGTGCTCTCACCCACAGTTCGGTGTCCGTAGACATCGTGTAAAAGCCTGCGAATATTTGGCATGGTCTGGTTTTCCGCCAAAAAATAACTGCTCTTTCTCTGGAACGCACCTCAGTTGCAGATGCCATTGTGAAGATTGGTTATTGCGCTGCCTTCTACCGGGATTACTCAAAATTGTGAGCTGATGCGGGAATGTTTAGAGATTTCGCAAAAGAAGTACAATTCTTGAACCAAAACTGGTCCACAAAAAAGATGTGTTGCATTACTTATTGAACACCCCAAGGCCCTTGTAGATTCAACGAAGTATGGAAGTACTGTGGAAGGGCAATTAATACGTGCATCGGCAATCTGTAAGTGAAGCATATGAGTAGCACAGAGATGGACTATTAGTGTGGAAAGGAATGAACGTTGATTCACATTGCTACCCTATGACGTCATTAAAGCAGCGCTGATGATCCAAATCTGTAGGAATAAGCAGTCTACCAGCGGAAAAGTATGCTATTTCACTAGTCCCAGACCACATCCGAGCAAGCTGAAAAGGATGTAACTAATGACTTACCAATACGTTTCAGTGTGGCTCTGCATGAACTCCGGGTGATGTGGTGGAAAAATTTCATCCAGGATGAAACAAAGGAGAAAAACTATGGCCAAAATTTAATGACCTGACGAATAGTGTTTCCTTGAAGGAATCACAAGATTGCTAGGAGAGAGGAGGAGCCGCAGCAAATGACACGGTAAACGCATCGCAGGAACTGGTCACAAAGCCAGCGCACGGAAAGATCAAGCGACTATGGGAGTGATGTAGGACTATGGGAGTGATGTAGAGGAATTCATGAGAATTCCACGTGTCATTTGCTTCAGACAGGCTGCAGCAAGAGCCTGTAACGGAACTCATGCAGTCGCGGCTTCGGTGACGTCAAACAGCTTTGCCACGAACTGTCGCGGGACGTGTTTACGAGCGCTAGCAAATAAACCGTAAGAAAGAACCGATCGAGTTGGCGGAGTGGTAAGACACTAGAATCAGATTCGGAAGAACGAAGGCATTATTCCTATTCTACCATCCAACGTCCAGTTATCAGTGGTTGTCCTAAATCGCAAAAAGCGTATGTCGAAATGGTTCTTCTGATAGGAAAAAGCCCGTTTTCCTTCCAAACTTTCCTCAATTCGAACATGTGCTATGTTCTCTAAATGGATTCGTCATCGGCAACGCATTATACCTCTCTGCCCCTTCCTTCCTTCCATCCTTCGTAAGGAGGAGGAGCGCAAAGGCGCGGAACACTGAAAGGTAAAAAAGGGGTGGGGAGAAAATTTAGAACAGCACAATGACAGTGTAGTAGATAAGGAACTATAACCCTATAACAAAAAATGGGAACGGTGGTGATTTTCTACAGTTTTATTACAACTAGTCTTCCAAGCCCCACTTTTTGTTTTCTAAAATTATTTAATCATGTTTCTTTTTACATAGTTTTAAGGCCATAAATTTTATGTTAATTGCATAATAAGTATGAAAAACACTTTTCACTTCGAATACAACCCAGTCTAAATACTCTGGAATTGGGAGTGTTGGTGCAAAGAGGCTTTAAGGAGAATGGTCTGAATCAACAAAGGTAATTAAACAGGTAACAGAGAAAAGATGTCTTACTTTAAAAGTTTATTAAAATATTTACGTCTTCACGCCAAGAAACGAAGCCACGTGTCCAGGTTATTAGAACTGTCGCTGTAACAGTGTGGTATTCAGTCTGAAAACTCGTCTCAAGTAGCTCTCCACGCCAGTCTGTCTTGCTCACCTGTCGTCATATCCGCATAATTACTGCAACCTACATCCACTTGAACATGCCTTACGCACTCGAGCTTTGACGTCTCTCCAAACATTTCCACCCCCCCCCCCAACACTTCCCCCCTTTACTAAATTACTTTGATACCTCAATTCGTCTCCTACCATCCTATCCCCCATCTTAGTCAAGTGCCATTGCCATAAAATTACACTCTTCTCGATTTGATAAATCTGCATTAGTCTTCTGATCTACTCCCATCAGAATTCTTCTGTAGCACCACATTTAATAAGGTTATATCAACTTCTTATTCTACCTTACGATGTTTCCACTGCAAATCCCTACCTACATTTATATGGATGAGGGAGTACGTCTTTTTGAGAGTCCACCATGTGGACCAAGTGAAGTAAGGTCAAGGTATGATTCTAGGGCTCCAAGGATTTTAATTATATTGAGAATGTCTGTTACAGGCTGGAAGACGTAATGTACCTGGGTCAGCAGACCCCAATGACTTGTTTCAAAGCAAGAAAGTGATGCAGCGTTAGGAATAACCATGAAGTGGCCTTGTAACTTACAGGAATACATCACTTATCGAATACACTGTAGGAAAAAAGAGCAATGCTGTGACGACCGAGACGTCAGCAAGCCTCAATATGGAACAATAATCATGATTGCATCTCCGGATTGTGGATTATACTATTGGTCTTAACATCGACGAGGGACACAACTATCACAAAAAGAAATTTGGACTGTCGTGCGTTTCTACATACGATACCCACCTGGGTTATACACAACTTAATGATGTATCAGTTATACAAACCTCTTTACCTCGTTATAAGTAATTGCGGCAATGACACTTGCGCTGCATAGTAGTATACCCACAACTAAGCTTACTGAATTTTCTTCACACGCTTTCTTTTTCTGTGTCACAATTTCGTAGGTCGCATCTAATTGCATGAAGAAAATACTTCACACGGCTTGTTGATCCATTGTCCCAGGTGAGGTACCAAGAAGTGGAACGTCTAACTGTGTTGAAAATTATTATTCATTGTTCTCATAACCGATGTGGTTACCTTGATGATAACCGACTTGATACGCTTGTTTCAAAACGGATCTTGCATGCTTTCTCTCGTTACGTTTTACGTTTAATACATGTATCACAGAATTGTTTGCTATCGAACACGTATGGATAGCCTGGCTTAGCTGAGTCGCAGACGGGAATAACAAGACGCCCACTACTGATCATGAAAAACTAGTCGCCTATATTTCCTTCTGTATATACAGTTTACTGTCCGGTATTGATTCTTTCGCTTTTAGCAACAAAAATCTCGGGTGGAATGCAATACAAGAAACTTAGCCATCCTTGCAGACTATGGCGACTCTAACCCACGCAATACTGCTATCAACGGAGTATTCCAAGCACTTCTCTCTTCCCGACTCAAAGCTGATACTTCATCCCTTTCCTACTTTTAGTAACTCCACACTGCTCAATGGATGTTTTCTCGCGAGGGCAATAATCGAACAATGTATGTAATAGGGTCTTTGTGGAGAGAGGTAAAGTAGGAAAGAGGCACTGTCGGATTGTCTGGAGTAGTTGTGCACCTTCAAGGAGAAAGTGTACCGTGACAGTTGTGAGTAACCACCGCTGAAAATGTGTAGGCCCATGCGGCACTAACGTCTTTGGTCAATGCAGATTACAAGCCGTGAAGGCCAACCGAAACGCTACACTGCAACATCTCACTGTTTCAACACAGCTTTTCTGTTCACTTTTACTGTACAAAATATGAACTGTTCTGGTCAATATGACTCGACAGTAAGATACTGCAACAAACTGATACTGTCACATTTTTCGTACAGTTTCTGACCCTTACGTACAATTATTATTATTATTATTATTATTATTATTATTATTATTTCTATTTTTCTCAGACCTTAGGTCTGGTTAAAAATGGAAAGTGACGCGGACCTTCATCAAGCGTTACTTCCTTTTAACTGTACGGTATATGTTACATTGTATTTAGGAACTTTCGGGTTATTGAACACGTATCAATAATTACGGATTTCTGTAGTTGTATATATACGTTTGGATGTAGCTGTATTGCGTTGATGTACTGGTGGATATTGTGTGGTATGACTCCTGTAGTTGATAGTATAATCGGTATGTCAACTTTATCCTGATGCCACATGTCCTTGACTTCCTCAGCCAGTTCGATGTATTTTTCAATTTTTTCTCCTGTTTTCTTCTGTATATTTGTTGTATTGAGTATGGATATTTCGATTAGTTGTGTTAATTTCTTCTTTTTATTGGTGAGTATGATGTCGGGTTTGTTATGTGGTGTTGTTTTATCTGTTACAATGGTTCTGTTCTAGTATAATTTGTATTCATCATTCTCCAGTACATTTTGTGGTGCATACTTGTATGTGGGAACGTGTTGTTTTATAAGTTTATGTTGTAAGGCAAGCTGTTGATGTATTATTTTTGCTACATTGTCATGTCTTCTGGGGTATTCTGTATTTGCTAGTATTGTACATCCGCTTGTTATGTGATCTACTGTTTCTATTTGTTGTTTGCAAAGTCTGCATTTATCTGTTGTGGTATTGGGATCTTTAATAATATGCTTGCTGTAATATCTGGTGTTTATTGTTTGATCCTGTATTGCAATCATGAATCCTTCCGTCTCACTGTATATATTGCCTTTTCTTAGCCATGTGTTGGATGCGTCTTGATCGATGTGTGGCTGTGTTAGATGATACGGGTGCTTGCCATGTAGTGCCTTCCCCTTCCAATTTACTTTCTTCGTATCTGTTGATGTTATGGGATCTAAAGGGTTGTAGAAGTGGTTATGAAATTGCAGTGGTGTGGCCGATGTATTTATATGAGCGATTGCTTTGGGTATTTTGCTAGTTTCTGCTCGTTCTAGAAAGAATTTTCTTAAATTGTCTACCTGTCCATAATGTAGGTTTTTTATGTCGATGAATCCCCTTCCTCCTTCCTTTCTGCTTAATATGAATCTTTCTGTTGCTGAATGTATATGATGTATTCTATATTTGTGGTATTGTGATCGTGTAAGTGTATTGAGTGCTTCTAGGTCTGTGTTACTCCATTTCACTACTCCAGGTGAGTAGGTCAATATTGGTATAGCATAAGTATTTATAGCTTTTGTCTTGTTTGTTGCTGTCAATCCTGTTTTCAGTATTTTTGTTAGTCTTTGTCTATATTTTTCTTTTAGTTCTTTAATATTTGTATAATCTATTCCTTTTTTTGTCTGTATCCTAGATATTTATAGGCATCTGTTTTTTCCATCGCTTCTATGGAGTCACTGTTGTTATTCAATATGTAATCTTCTTGTTTAGTGTTTTTTTCCCTTGACTATGCTATTTTTCTTACATTTGTCTGTTCCAAAAGCCATATTTATATCATTGCTGAATACTTCTGTTATCTTTAGTAATTGGTTGAGTTGTTGATTTGTTGCTGCCAGTAGTTTTAGATCATCCATGTATAGCAAATGTGTGATTTTGTGTGGGTATGTTCCAGTAATATTGTATCCATAATTTGTATTATTTAGCATGTTGGATAGTGGGTTCAGAGAAAGACAGAACCAGAAAGCGCTTAATGAGTCTCCTTGGTATATTCCACACTTAATCTGTATTGGCTGTGATGTGATGTTATCTGAATTTGTTTGGATATTAAGTGTGGTTTTCCAGTTTTTCATTACTATGTTTAGAAACTGTATCAATTTAGGATCTACTTTGTATATTTCCAATATTTGTAGTAACCATGAGTGGGGTACACTATCAAAGGCTTTTTGGTAATCAATGTATGCGTAGTACAGCGACCTTTGTTTAGTTTTAGCTTGATATGTCACCTCTGCATCTATTATCAGTTGCTCTTTACATCCTCGTGCTCCTTTGCAGCAGCCTTTTTGTTCTTCATTTATAATTTTGTTCTGTGTTGTATGTGTCATTAATTTCTGTGTAATGACTAAAGTTAATATTTTGTAGATTGTTGGTAGGCATGTTATGGGGCGATATTTAGCTGGGTCTGCTGTGTCTGCTTGATCTTTAGGTTTCAGATAGGTTATTCCATGTGCAAGTGTATTATTATTATTATTATTATTATTATTATTATTATTATTATTATTATTATTATTATTATACACAAAACTTAATTACCAACACTACTTATATAAATGTTCAATGGGGGTAAACTGAGAATGACAGTTTTCAATAAGGCATCATTTTAGAAAACATTACAGTATTTTTCTTTTCATACTTTTTCGATACTTTACTGATTGTAGTTTGAAGACAAGTAGTCTCATAAATAGTGACAAAATCATAAATATGAAACACCGTTTTCATTACAGGCAACATTTTTTAAAGCAATACTTTCTCACTTTTCTTCTTACTTATTGCAGTTTGGTCACGAGGAGGTGACTCGTGTTTCGCAAACGTGTTTTAATTTCACACGCCATACATTTGTTTTACTGTCACGGCTATTTTTACACATCTTACAGTGCGTAGGAAGTTTTGTTGTCACTGATTCTGACACACTTTCAGCGTTTTAGATGCAACCAATCATTCTCAGATAATCTCGTATTCTTGGGAAATACGTTCCTTGGTGCCATGTGTTCTGCTACCAGTTACTTCCTTAGTTTTTCCAACATTATTCTGCCCCTCAATATCTGGCATCTCTATTATTTCATTATGAAGAACTGTTCAAAATCCTACATCAAATGAACTTTTTGCGTCACTTGTTTTGCTGGTTGCATACCTAGTAACTCCTAGGGTATCCTTCGTGATATTCGAAGCTGATAAGACGGCAATGTTGTACTGGTGGATATTCCTTATTCCTATTTTTAGAAGGAAATGACTGTATACTGTTTTGTGCATGTTGCGGACTGTCGTTAGTATCATCATCATCATCATCATCATCATCATCATCATCATCAGAACACTTGTTTTTATAAATGCAATATTTCCATGATCTTCAAACTTGGAAAGTGTTCCTTCGTCCGTTGAGGCATTTACTAATTCTTCCAATACAGCGTCAATGCTTCAGTTGCCATGGTGTCACAATTCAAATAATTGAGGAATGCTACACAGTTTCTTAGGCGAAGTTTACATGTTGTAAACGCATAGGTTTTGTTGAAACGAGAAAAATCGTATAACTGAAAACCGAAAAATATTTCACAATATATTAATCATAATTGTGTCGAGCTAATATGGCCAAACGTTACACAGTAACTATTAAGGTTATGATCCAACTACTTAAAATGTTTTTATACACGTGCTGCCTATGCATTTTCAGACAAAGTCTCCAAATTACATGAAGGTAGGCCTATCTTGTTATTTAAAGAATGTGAAATAAAATTTACAACAATCAATTTTTTGTAGCACTTAGAAGTAGACTGGCAACCTGCAAATGGGACCATGACCCAGGGCTAGCCACTTAGTGAAATAGATTCCATTCCCACGTTCGTCTGGGTTTACAAATACGTGGATTCTGGTAACTTATCCTGCCAATAGCACTCTAAAACCGGTCAAAAGTCAAAATGGCCAAGCAACTTTAAAATCAATTCAAACGTGTTAATCTTCAAGGTCGATAATCTGTCCGTCTTTCGGCAGCCAGAATCTTCGTCTACGCGCCCGTCACCTCTCCCAAAGTCAGTCGCAAACAAGACATAGTACAAAATAAATGTGCTTCTGCGTACGCTCTTGTTTATGACATTTATTTCTCACTTTTGTTGTTCGGTTTAGATAAAAACACCTACTGAATATGGAAGAAAGGTATGTACTGTAGGCGGCCGGTGTGACCGTGCGGTTCTAGGTGCTTCAGTCTCGAACCGCGTGACCGCTACGGTCGCAGGTTCGAATCCTGCCTCGGGCATGGATGTGTGTGATGTCCTTAGGTTATTTAGGTTTAAGTAGTTCTAAGTTCTAGGGGGCTGATGACCACAGATGTTAAGTCCCATAGTGCACAGAGCCATTTGAACCATTTTTATGTACTGTAACTTACATCATATCTTTAGTGTTTTATTGTTTAAATTGTACCTTTATACACAATCAAAATCTTGAGATTTCAATGTTTTTAGTTACCTGTCGGGTATCAATTATACTTCTTTTACAGGCATGTAATGTCGACTTGTAACAATTGCTTAACACGATAACGATATCCGCCCTTATCCGCGATTCTGATTTTATTTATTCAGAATGAAAAAAATTCGTTTAACTATTGCAACATAGCAGTTTTGCGTTTACTCTGTTGTACATTCTAGACCCACTATTCTTCTCGAATCACTCGTCTCAATGTGGATTTAATTACACGGTTCAAAGAAATCCTGAAAATGATTTCGAATGGCGACACCACTGTTACTGAGAAATTTGATGTCTTTGCTCGTCAAATTGCGAAAATGTATACTGATCTGTGTGACTGGAATCTCATGTCACCAACACTTTATAAAGTTTTAAAGCATGGTGCCGAAGTCATATCTAAAGTAGTTGTACCTGTGAGTCAATTGTCAGAAGAAGCAGCTGAGGCCCGCAGCAAGCACATGCAGCAATACAGAATACATTACGCTCGTTAATATTCACGCGTGGATTGTAACAAAGATGTACTACACAGACTGTTATTAAGTTGATACCCTTCAAGTTGTAGCAGCACACGGCACCGTAAGATAAGTGTCCCATTTTCTCAAGAGGCAGCCAGTCTAATGGTCGCAAACACATCGACTTTACCTCTACATGAAAATGATAGCGATGGAACTATACAGGAGGGCGAAAATGACAAAAACGACGATGACCAACAGTTTGACACTGATTAAAGATATATGGCAAGAGTTTGTATGTTAAATTTGCATATTTTGTAAACAAACATACATACATACACTACTGGCCATTAAAATTTCTGCACCACGGAAATGACGTGCTACAGACGCGAAATTTAACCGACAGGAAGAAGATGCTGTGATATGCAAATGATTAGCTCTTCAGAGCATTCTCACAAGGTTGGTGCCGGTGGCGACACCTACAACGTGCTGACATGAGGAAAGTTCCCAACCGATTTCTCGTACAGTAACAGCAGTTGACCGGCGTTGCCTGGTGAAACGTTGTTGTGATGCCTCGTGTAATGAGGAGAAATGCGTACCATCACGTTTCCGACTTCGATATCGCGATTGCGGTTTATCGTACCGCGACATTGCTGTTCGCGTTGGTCGAGATCCAATGACTGTTAGCAGAATATGGAATCCGTGGGTTCAGGAGGGTAATACGGAACGCCGTGCTGGATCCCGACGGCCTCGTATCACTAGCAGTCGAGATGACAGGCATCTTATCCGCATGGCTGTAACGGATAGTGCAGCCACGTCTCGATCCCTGAGTCACAGATGGGGACGTTTGCAAGACAACAAGCATCTGCACGAACAGTTCGACGACGTTTGCAGCAGCATGGACTATCAGCTCGGAGACCATGGCTGCGGTTACCCTTGACGCTGTATCACAGACAGGAGCGCCAGCGATGGTGTACTCAACAACCAACCAGGGTGCACGAATGGCAAAACGTCATTTCTTCGGATGAATCCAGGTTCTGTTTACAACATCATGATGGTCGCATCCGTGTTTGGCGACATCGCGGTGAACGCACATTGGAAGCGTGTATTCGTCATCGCCATACTGGCGTATCATCCAGCGTGATGGTATGGGGCGCCACTGGTTACACGTCTCGGTCACCTCTTGTTCGCATTGACTGCAGTTTGAACAGTGGACGTTACATTTCAGATGTGTTACGACCCGTGGCTCTACCCTTAATTCGATCCCTGCGAAACCCTACATTTCAGCATGATAATGCACGACCGCACGTCGCACGTCCTGTACGGGCCTTTCTGGATACAGAAAAAGTTCGACTGTTGCCCTGGCCAGCACATTCTCCAGATCTCTCACCAATTGAAACCGTCTGGTCAATGGTGGCCGAGCAACTGGCTCATCACAATACGCCAGTCACTACTCTTGGTGAACTGTGGTATCGTGTTGAAGCTGTATGGGCAGCTGTACCTGTACACGCCATCCAAGCTCTGTTTGATTCAATGCCCAGGCGTATCAAGGCCGTTATTACAGCCAGAGGTGGTTGTTCTGGGTACTGATTTCTCAGGATCTATGCACCCAAATTGCGTGAAAATGTAATCACATGTCAGTTCTAATATAACATATTTGTCCAATGAATACCTGTTTGTCATCAGCATTTCTTCTTGGTGTAGCAATTTTAATGGCCAGTAGTGTACTTAAACCTAACTAACCTAAGGACATCACACACTTCCATGCCGAGGCAGGATTCGAACCTGCGACCGTAACGATCGCAAGGTTCCAGACTGAAGCGCCTAGAACCGCTTGGCCACACCGGCCGGCACTAGCGATGAAACTATACAGGAAGGCGAAGATGACAAACAGGACGATGAACAACAGTTTGACACTGAATAAAGATATATTACAAGAGTTTTTATGTTAAATTTGCATATTTTGTAAATAAACATATAATTAACATCACATAGTTTATTTCATTTGAGCCTACTGCGAAAAAAGTGATTTTAATTGGTTTTTGAGAGTAAATATTCCTAAGTGCAGCCTCTTGGACGGAGAGAAGGAGAAAAATCGGAAGTGCAACGCGGCGTCCATACTTCTTCCGGGCGCTAATTCCAGACGAACAAACAATTAGTGAAGCAGGCCACGAGTACAACGTGCCATCTTGCCCGTGAATAGAGGCAAGACCAAGCGCCGTTCCTGATAGGCTACAAGGCAGCCCTGATTGTGACGCATTAGTGCTTGGCACGTGCTGGCCGCCTTTCCGTGGGCAGCGGCGGCGGACGCGAGCCACCACACCACGACTGGCTACGCCGGAGGACACTTCGCCAACGACTCCCTGCTAGTAGCGACGCGGCAACGGTGAGTACTTCGCAGCACTGTCAAGGCGCCATGCCCAACGGTGTGCCCGGTTGCGATCATCCCTTTGTTGCGACAAAACACTTACAGCATTGCATTACTGGAGAAAAAGAGTATGTTTTCTCCCAAAATTCTATACGCACCGAGTCGATCATTTCGCCCTCCGTACCATTCCTGCTTTTTTTTGTAATCCATGCTGCGAAAGAAATGCTACGAAGATGCAACACATCAATCCGTGCGTTCAATTTCGAAATTGAAATATTTCGTCAATAAAGCGTCAAATCTCATCGTCTTGATAGGCCATATTAATATTTAAAGGTTTATGTGAAAACGCACGGAGTTTCCTTTAACTCCGGATATAGTCTATTGGTGCTTCGCTTGATGAGTCGTATGCCGGTCCCACTTCACATCCTAGTTTTTGCAGTCTGATACACGACGCTGTAAGGCATCCAGCCGGTTTCTGGGTTTCAGTTTGCGCAATATTTGCACAACTGCCCTTTCATCATCAGTTACTTCGAGAGATAATGTTTATTTTATTCACTATTTGCTCTCTGGTTAAAGTATTATACATCACGCATTTATTTACTTTACATTACAAGACTTCGAAAAGTGGATATTTGAATTTATAAATATTTGAAGTTGCTTCGTTATTATTTTCTTCAGAAACCTATTGTTACTAAATGACGTACCTGATTTATTATCTAACAAGATGTCCACCTTTCCATAGGTCTCACACCCAAACCTCCAGACGTCAAGACACTCGGATCGGTTACCAACCATTGTATGTCAATAAGAGTATCAACGAGAACTCCGATTTAGTTTGTGCTGTGTGCTATCGTCCAGTAGAACATGTGTAAACGGTAATCAGAAGTATGACCAGTACAGCTATAGAGCAAGGGTAAGGCGTATCAGTGAGGTGCAAACGTCAATATCTCTGGAGAGTCGTTAGATGTCAGATCATCTTTAAAGGCCCCGAGCTCGAAACCCACTGACGCCGATTTTTTTTAACAGCTTACGCGTGAAACTGTAATATGGGAGAACATTTTCCTGACACGTAAAAAGGACGTTTCCGAGTTTGTAGCGATGTTCTTTTGTCAGTCTGCTTTCGCTTCGTTAGTTGAAAGTAGCAAACCTACGGCGTATATCCGGATATGTAACACCACACCTGTCTATTCAAATGTGCTCTATAGGTTTACTACTTTCAACTAACAAAGCGAAAGCAGACTGCCGAAAGAACAATGCTACAAACTCTGAAACGTCCTTTTTACATGTCACAAAAATGATCTCCCATACAACAACTTCACGCGTAAGCTGTTAAAAAATAGACATCAGTGGGTTTCGAACTCGCGACCTTTAGCACGACGCTCTGACGGTCTACCACCTCACCTTCCAGACATACTGACATTTGCGCCCCACAGATGCGCTTTTCGGATACTCCGTAGTTCTGGTGTTTTTTTATTACCGTTCACACATGTTTTACAGGACGATAGAACACAGCATAAACTAAACCGGTGTTTTGGTTGAGACACTGGGAGGAGGAGGAGGGTGAGGGATGGAGGGAGGGGAGGGAGGGAGGGAGTGAGTGAGTGATATTGGAGATATTGGGATGGGACTGATCATTTAAATTACATTGATGTAAGTGAATTCTTGACTTTGTAAACAACTGTCTATATTCTGGCTGGCAGATTCCACAACACAACAGAATTCCGTCGATAAACCATGTGATACATCCTTACAGGGTGTTTCCAATGGGCTGTATCTAGATAACATTTTTGGCAAAACATTACACCCGCAAAAATAAGTTCAAGACCGATTAGATTTCTTCGATTCAACTCATTAAAAACATCATGTTTTCTTCACGTCTTCTTACCTGTTTTCATTATCCACCATAAGTCGTCCACTGAACCAAAGTATGTCGTCCACGAGAAAATCTCTCCTGAACATCCTACCCACGGTAAAAGAAATTAAAATGCTTTCAATCAACTTTGTCTACTAAAATAGATGTCAGTTCCACTGGTAGCTTATGTCCTCTCGCCTGAATATAAGATGCATTCACAGCTTATACAGCTGTACTGCCTGTTGTGGGAATTTCATGAATGCTTCAGATATTCCGCCCCAGAACTGTATCTACGGCATTCTATTGCTTTATATGCCAGAACTACAGTATTATCAGCAGTTTGATCGTCTACTTCTCTTTGTTATTACTATTATCTTGGCCGCCCTGCTGTCTTTGTTTCATCAATTAAGCTGTAAAATATGATAAACTTATATCTACTAAGAAATACATCGAGTTTCTCAGTCTTTCGCGTTCAGATCGAAGAATGTTTCGTTCCTCAAGCAAAATACACTGAAGAGCCAAACACACTCTTACACCTGCCTAATATCGTGTTGGGGCCCCCGCGAGAACGCAGAAGTGCCGCAACATGCCATTGCATGGACGCGACTAATGTCTGAAGTAGTGCTGGAGAGAACTGACACCATGAATCCTGCAGGGCTGTCCATAAATCCGTAAGAGTACGAAGGGGTGGAGATCTCTTCTGAACAGCACGTTGCAAGGAATCCCAGATATGCTCAAAAACATCCATGTCTGGGGAGTTTGGTTGCCAGCGGAAGTGTTTAAACTCAGAAGAGTGTTCCTGGAGCCACTCTGTAGCAATTCTGGTCATGTGGGGTGTAGCATTGTCCTGCTGGAATTGCCCAAGTCCATCAGAATGTACAATCAAGATGAATGGATGCAGGTGATCGGACAGGGTGCTTACGTACGTGTCACCTGTCAGAATCGTATCGAGACGTGTCAGGGATCCCATATCACTCCAACTGCACGTGCCCCACACTATTACAATGCCTCCACCAGCTTGAACAGACCCCTGATGACAAGCAGGTTCCATGGATTCATGAGGTACACGTCCATCCGCTCAATACAATTTAAAATGTCACTCGTCCGACCAGGCAACATGTTTCCAGTTATCAACAGTCCAACGTCGGTGTTGACGGGCCCAAGCAAGGCGTAAAGCTTTGTACCGTGCAGTCATCAAGGGTACACGAGTGGGCCTTCGGCTCCGAAAACCCATATCGATTATGTTCCGTTTAATGGTTCCCACGCTGATACTTGAAGGCCCAGCACTGAAATCTGCAGCAATTTGCGGAAGCGTTGCACTTCTGTCATATTCAACGATTCTCCTCAGTCGTCGTTGGTCCCGTTCTTGTAGGATCTTTTTCCGGCCGCAGCGATGCCGGTGATTTGATGCTTTACAGGATTCCTGATATTCACGGTACACTCGTGAAATGGTCGTACGGAGAAATCCCCACTCATCGCTACCTCGAAGATGCTGTGTCCCATCGCTCGTGCGCCGACAGTAGCACCACGTTTAAACTCACTCAAATCTTGACAACCTGCCACTGTAGCAGTAGTAACGGATCTAACGACAGTGCCAGACACTTGCCGACCGCAGCGCCGTGTTCTGCCTGTTTTGTGTGTCTCTTTATTTGAATACGCATGCCTATACCAGCTTCTTTGGCCCTTCAGTGTATGTGTAGCGTTGCAATCTTATCATCCGATACTGGCGTTTCTCATCGCCGAAATAGAATGCATGGCTCAGGTGACAGTGTACAATAAGATTCGCGCTAATAAGACTCCATTCCGGCTGTCGCTGACAGGAACGATAACTGGACCTGGTAGTAAGTTTCAGAAGACTACGCTTCTCATTCCTCTCTTGTAGCCACTTTTCCTCCCAATTACACATTAATCTTTGTCTCAAGAGCAAGGACACTGCATTTTACACGATGGACTCAATTGTAATGACGGGAACATACCGCATACCGTGTACTTGTGGAAGCGTTCATGTTGGAATGACTGGACACCAAACATAAACGTTACTTCAAGTTGGGACAAGTGGATGGCTCTGAGCACTATGGGACTTCACATCTGAGCACTATGGGACTTCACATCTTCACCTGAGGACATCACACACATCCATGCCCGAGGCAGGATTCGAACCTGCGACCGTAGCGGTCACGCGGTTCCAAACTGAAGCGCTTAGAACCGCACGGCCACACCGGCCGGCGGACAAGTGGATGAATTGGTCGTGTCGGAGCACTCTGTGTGTGAGAATGACCACATAATAACCTCACATTAAAATTCGCCGAGACAGATGTCAGCGTAGTGGTGAAGGATTATCAAGCATGCATATTAAAGAATTGCCACAGACATCCAGAAACATGACAACAGCTTCAACAAGAATGAGAAAAAGTTCAAGGTAAAAGGATCCTGGATTCCTGTGCTGCACCGAACTACCGTTTGAAGTAGTATGGAGAGAACTACGACGGCCATCACCAAGGAAATAGCCTTCAGACGTTGGGTCGACAGGTACATAATTACAATCTCCTGCCGCGAGTTCGATTCCAGTCCTCCACCAACAATGGAGGGTGGACCTGTGACAATGCCAGTCAATCGTGAAGGCGAAACATCAGAAAAATCGTCAAACAAACGTTGGCTGAAGGACCCGAGACAGAAGCCGAGAGACAATACGACAGCAGCTTAACGATAATAAAAAACAATCAGTTAAAACCGGTATTTTAGTTCTGAAAAACCAGTATTTTTTGATGTTTGTTTGTTCTGTGTTTCAAAATACCGAAATATCAATTAGCCATTGTAGCAGTGCTAAAATGTTTGGTTTTTGAATAAACCTTTTTTAAAATTAATAATTTTTATTCGTAAAATTTCCTTTGCTTTGAAATACTGCGTTATTATAGAAAATGTGAAAAGCGATCAACGTTACTTTAATAACAATGCCAACAGAAACGAGCAGCAAACACATAGCACAAGAAATGGTACAGCGTCGATGAGTCTAAGTACCTCTTACCTCGAGGCATGGCCGATTGGATGGTACGCGTGTACATGCAGTGTGTGAGTCTCTACACAGCGGGTATGTAGATTACTTCCACGCTATCGTCGTCTGACATTTACAGAACGGCACCATCCCTAGTCGGGAAGTATTTTTCGATGTGCGGTATAAATGAAGTACAGTGTTCCATTTGCTTTGAAAGATTAAGAATGGGTGGAGCCACAACAAACTTGCGACGTCATGTAAGGAGAAAAACTTAAAACTTTGAAAAAGAAAAAAACTAATACGAATAATAGTGCTCTAACCTCAGTTTTCACCTTTTAGCACTGATTTTTCGTAATGCCCAAATTGTGGTATGATCCTCGATTACAATATGATTTTTGAACAGAGTTTCAAAAAGTAGAATCAATAGCAGAATACTGGTATTTTTCTAATATTTAACCAAGTATCACTTTTCGGGAAAATCAGCGAATGGTGGACGGAGTCAGTTTTCTTTTTATTTGCCTATTTAATTTGATATTTTGAGTCTATGTATCTTGAAACTGGGAAAGTGGTAATTTTTCAACCATTGTTCGATTTATATATTACAAGAAATAATAGAGTAAAGAGCCGAAAATAAGTTATCTCGGCAAACGGTTATCTCGGCAAACGGTTATCTCGGCAAACGGTTATCTCGGCAAACGGTTATCTCGGCAAACGGTTATCTCGGCAAACGGTTATCTCGGCAAACGGTTATCTCGGCAAACGGTTATCTCGGCAAACGGTTATCTCGGCAAACGGTTATCTCGGCAAACGGTTATCTCGGCAAACGGTTATCTCGGCAAACGGTTATCTCGGCAAACGGTTATCTCGGCAAACGGTTATCTCGGCAAACGGTTATCTCGGCAAACGGTTATCTCGGCAAACGGTTATCTCGGCAAACGGTTATCTCGGCAAACGGTTATCTCGGCAAACGGTTATCTCGGCAAACGGTTATCTCGGCAAACGGTTATCTCGGCAAACGGTTATCTCGGCAAACGGTTATCTCGGCAAACGGTTATCTCGGCAAACGGTTATCTCGGCAAACGGTTATCTCGGCAAACGGTTATCTCGGCAAACGGTTATCTCGGCAAACGGTTATCTCGGCAAACGGTTATCTCGGCAAACGGTTATCTCGGCAAACGGTTATCTCGGCAAACGGTTATCTCGGCAAACGGTTATCTCGGCAAACGGTTATCTCGGCAAACGGTTATCTCGGCAAACGGTTATCTCGGCAAACGGTTATCTCGGCAAACGGTTATCTCGGCAAACGGTTATCTCGGCAAACGGTTATCTCGGCAAACGGTTATCTCGGCAAACGGTTATCTCGGCAAACGGTTATCTCGGCAAACGGTTATCTCGGCAAACGGTTATCTCGGCAAACGGTTATCTCGGCAAACGGTTATCTCGGCAAACGGTTATCTCGACGGTTATCTCGGCAAACGGTTATCTCGGCAAACGGTTATCTCGGCAAACGGTTCTCCACGTATCTCGGCAAACGGTTATCTCGGCAAACGGTTATCTCGCAAACGGTTATCTCGGCAACCCACGGGTTATCCCTCGGCAAACGGTTATCTCGGCAAACGGTTATCTCGGCAAAACGGTTATCTCGGCAAACGGTTATCTCGGCAAACGGTTATCTCGGCAAACGGTTATCTCGGCAAACGGTTATCTCGGCAAACCGGTTATCTCGGCAAACGGTTATCTCGGCAAACGGTTATCTCGGCAAACGGTTATCTCGGCAAACGGTTATCTCGGCAAACGGTTATCTCGGCAAACGGTTATCTCGGCAAACCGGTTATCTCGGCAAACGGTTATCTCGGGCAAACGGTTATCTCGGCAAACGGTTTATCTCGGCAAAACGGTTATCTCGGCAAACGGTTATCTCGGCACAAACGGTTATCTCGGCAAACGGTTATCTCGGCAAACGGTTACCTCGGCAAACGGTTATCTCGGCAAACGGTTACCTCGGCAAACGTATCTCGGCAAACGGTATCCTCGGCAAACGGTTACCTCGGCAAACGGTTATCTCGGCAAACGGTTACCTCGGCAAACGGTTATCTCGGCAAACGGTTACCTCGGCAAACGGTTACCTCGGCAAACGGTTACTCGGCAAACGGTTACCTCGGCAAACGGTTACTCGGCAAACGGTTACCTCGGCAAACGGTTACTCGGCAAACGGTTACTCGGCAAACGGTTACCTCGGCAAACGGTTACCTCGGCAAACGGTTACCTCGGCAAACGGTTACCTCGGCAAACGGTTACCTCGGCAAACGGTTACCTCGGCAAACGGTTACCTCGGCAAACGGTTACCTCGGCAAACGGTTCCTTACCTCGGCAAACGGTTACCTCGGCAAACGGTTACCTCGGCAAACGGTTACCTCGGCAAACGGTTACCTCGGCAAACGGTTACCTCGGCAAACGGTTACCTCGGCAAACGGTTACCTCGGCAAACGGTTACCTCGGCAAAACGGTTACCTCGGCAAACGGTTACCTCGGCAAACGGTTACCTCGGCAAACGGTTACCTCGGCAAACGGTTACCTCGGCAAACGGTTACCTCGGCAAACGGTTACCTCGGCAAACGGTTACCTCGGCAAACGGTTACCTCGGCAAACGGTTACCTCGGCAAACGGTTACCTCGGCAAACGGTTACCTCGGCAAACGGTTACCTCGGCAAACGGTTACCTCGGCAAACGGTTACCTCGGCAAACGGTTACCTCGGCAAACGGTTACCTCGGCAAACGGTTACCTCGGCAAACGGTTACCTCGGCAAACGGTTACCTCGGCAAACGGTTACCTCGGCAAACGGTTACCTCGGCAAACGGTTACCTCGGCAAACGGTTACCTCGGCAAACGGTTACCTCGGCAAACGGTTACCTCGGCAAACGGTTACCTCGGCAAACGGTTACCTCGGCAAACGGTTACCTCGGCAAACGGTTACCTCGGCAAACGGTTACCTCGGCAAACGGTTACCTCGGCAAACGGTTACCTCGGCAAACGGTTACCTCGGCAAACGGTTACCTCGGCAAACGGTTACCTCGGCAAACGGTTACCTCGGCAAACGGTTACCTCGGCAAACGGTTACCTCGGCAAACGGTTACCTCGGCAAACGGTTACCTCGGCAAACGGTTACCTCGGCAAACGGTTACCTCGGCAAACGGTTACCTCGGCAAACGGTTACCTCGGCAAACGGTTACCTCGGCAAACGGTTACCTCGGCAAACGGTTACCTCGGCAAACGGTTACCTCGGCAAACGGTTACCTCGGCAAACGGTTACCTCGGCAAACGGTTACCTCGGCAAACGGTTACCTCGGCAAACGGTTACCTCGGCAAACGGTTACCTCGGCAAACGGTTACCTCGGCAAACGGTTACCTCGGCAAACGGTTACCTCGGCAAACGGTTACCTCGGCAAACGGTTACCTCGGCAAACGGTTACCTCGGCAAACGGTTACCTCGGCAAACGGTTACCTCGGCAAACGGTTACCTCGGCAAACGGTTACCTCGGCAAACGGTTACCTCGGCAAACGGTTACCTCGGCAAACGGTTACCTCGGCAAACGGTTACCTCGGCAAACGGTTACCTCGGCAAACGGTTACCTCGGCAAACGGTTACCTCGGCAAACGGTTACCTCGGCAAACGGTTACCTCGGCAAACGGTTACCTCGGCAAACGGTTACCTCGGCAAACGGTTATCTCGGCAAACGGTTACCTCGGCAAACGGTTACCTCGGCAAACGGTTACCTCGGCAAACGGTTATCTCGGCAAACGGTTATCTCGGCAAACGGTTACCTCGGCAAACGGTTATCTCGGCAAACGGTTATCTCGGGAAACGGTTATCTCGGGAAACGGTTATCTCGGGAAACGGTTATCTCGGGAAACGGTTATCTCGGGAAACGGTTATTTTGAACGTATTTAACATTCGGATTAAACCGGTGTTGTAACCTTTATAACAGGAAATCGACCGCCAATCCAACAGCAAGTGACCACAAAAGCCACAATAATTTGATTAGCTGTTGGTATGCGTATTTCCGTTGCATTGTAAGTTTGCGGTTCTGCGATGGCTGACCTGGAAGAAAATCGCTGCTAGACCGCACCAAATGCTGAAGCAAACTTTTGGAGACAACGATTTAGGTCAGGCACAGACTTAAGACTAGTGTAACGGTTTCAAAAATTGGGGAACGACGACTGATAATTACGATCGTTCTGGTCGCCGTCCGCTAGCACATCACCAGAAAATCTTCGCACAGTAAGAGAGCTTCATTCAGCAAGTCGTAGACGGACCCTAACAAGACCTCTGCAACACATTGGGAAATGTTCTAGCACACGAGAACGCATCAGAAGAACTGAAGATGGAAAGGACTGCGGCGAAGTTTGTGCGATGACTGATTCAAGGCAATCAGAAGCAAAATCGCATGGAAATTCGCAAGGAGCAGAAAATACTGTTTCGAAACAATACAAACTTTCAAACAAAGCTTGCCACAGGTGACGAATATTGTGTTCGTGGCTACTGAAGCGGTTCCTGCCTCTTTACTCACTAATTAACAAATTAGGATGAGAGATAGAATGTTCCTGCGTGACATTACTGCATGCGACATGGTAACAGCGCAATTGTTCTTTGCGAAATGGTGCATGTGAAGTGCTACGTTAACCAACTTTTAACGAGAAGCCCATCTTGCAGTTTTCCTAGCACAAGAGTTGATGGTTGGCTAACCTCGTGTCTTGTTAAGCTGTCTCGTTGTCTCCCCACTGCCTTTCTTCTACGTCGGTCGTGGATTCTCACACGCATAAGATTAACTGTAAATGACGAACACTCTTAAGAGAGTGTGTCTTAACGTCACTACAATGTAAGTCTTGAAATAAAAGTATGCCCCTTATTTTATTAAAAATTAGCAAAAACAGGCTTTAGAGTTGGTCTAACAGCAATACCTGAATTGAAGTTCGCGGCGTATCTTCACTTATCGAGCAACATTGCAAGTTCATAAAAATTTCCATATCAGTTGAATTAGCAAATGGTTCAAATGGCTCTGAGCACTATGGGACTTAACATCTGAGGTCATCAGTCTCCTAGAACTTAGAACTACTTAAACCTAACTAACCTAAGGACATCACACACATCCATGCCCGATGCAGGATACGAACCTGCGACCGTAGCGATCGTGCGGTTCCACACTGTTGCGCCTAGAACCGCTCGGCCACCTAGGCCGGCGTTGAATTAGCACATGAGATCGTGTGCATGAGATACATCACACAGACATTTTCAGAGGCATTTTAATCACTACGTCACTTTTACTTGAAATACAATTGGTCCACAGCACATATGTATTGCCTCTCCAAAGACTAGTCTAAGACTGCGTCACAAACGTCTTCAAGAAAGTCAATGAGCAGCGGGTCCTTGCAGTCAACGAAAAAGGTGTTGACGACTTTCCCGATGCTGGCGTGCAGGCTATATCGGCTATACTGCGCACGTTTCCTTGGACTGCCCTTACACGTCTTTCATACAGTCCCGGTCTCCCCCACATGCGATTTCAACACACGTGGTCGTCGATTTGCTTCGGACGAAAATATGGAACCGACAAAATTATTCCATTAAGGCAATGACAGTCTTGTCTCACAGCGGGATAAATATATTTAACAGTTACGACAATTATTTTTTGAAATAATAAACATTTTACTTAATTTTTCCATGTGCCTCCCTTTCATTTGACTACCACTCATACAGTACAAAATTAGCGGAAGCGGTGGGATCGGAGTATGCCTTATTCGCTCACCTGGGGGCCACTTTGAAGGCGACGTAATTCGGGAATTTTTGAATCCATCATGTACAAATGAAGTGCCGCGAAGAAATCCACCCCATTTCACGTCACATTGGGGTCTTAAAATTTTATTTTTAAATTTGTTTCTTTATATGTCTGTACCATACTTTATACAAAGGGCCAAGTCAGGTTTCGGTTCCCCTTGACACACGCCGTTACGCTGTCGCTCCAAATGGCCCGGGCCCAACCAACTCCAAATGGCCCGGGCCCAAGCAACAGCCAGAGCTCACGGTTATAGCGGACAGGCGGCACAGACCAGGTCAGAGATCGGGAACCGTAGAATACCAAATCAATGTGCAACCAAGGCTGGCTGAGCTCCCTGAGGAGCAACCCATTTGACACCACCCAGGCGGAAGAGGCCGCTTACCGAACGATTCGGACGCCGCTTAGTGCTGTCGTTTCCTAACGGCAATACCATGATAGAGTTGCGAAGCGGCCTGAAGGCCCGTACTTAACTACTTTTCCTAGGATGAAGCATCTGACACATTCTGCAACCCTGGCTTCACAAAAGTTACTTTAGTCTACAACTGCCGTTTAATACCTAGGTAAACTGTGTACTGCATAGCGTATCTAACAGTAGTAGTATTTTTAACTTTATACATTTCGTCATTTTAACAACAAATATACTGTCATTTTCATATGTGGAGGAACGGAAAAAGAAATTTAACCAGGAAGCTGTTGCTAGGAAATCAACTATAAGAAAATTGAAGTCTTTGGTCGTACCCGTAGACGCAGCGTAGATAAATGCCTCCTAGAACCCATCTCGTCATATTCGAGGAAATCTTCAACGCCATAATAATTAGTTTTGTAACTAGAGATAGGTACTATATTACTACCTCTGTCATTTCCTCCACTTATTGCTACAACCGTTAACTACATATTCTCTTGACTAAACATGTAAACAGCGAGAGGAAATGAGCGATAACGATCCTATTATGACACAGCGCATTAAGTTCAGCGACAGACAAAGGAAACTAGGTTAAGGTAAGGCTATTATCTATCAACTACGGTGAATTCATTAGAAACATGGAACGCAATTCTCAGTGTTTAGAGGGTATGTGCTGTTTAACAACGTTTCCTCACAGAACGATATGTGCCCTTGGTGGGAGTACCTTACCAAGTTGAACAGCTCGGGTATGATTCACTGACCGACGCAAAGCTTCCAACAGCAGCAAGCACTTCTCTCACAGTCTCCAAAAATCTTAATTTTAGAGACGCAACACACTGAAATTTATGGAAACCGTCGATCAATGAGGCGTCATGTGACAGTTCAGGTGATTCGAACACGACACGACATGAACCAGCTCATCATTATAATTGGATACATCCACGGCTGAACAAACTATCGCTCAACACTACAACGGCTCCACTGAGGCAGAAGCCGACGAAGCAGTATTTTTATTGATGTTTTCAGCCCAGATCAAATACATACATCTTAACTCTAGGCATCATTCGGCGAAAACATGTTCCTCATTCACTTGTCTAAGCTATTTCGTACTATGCAGATGACAAATGGGGTAGGACGACGAACTTTTGACACAGGCACCAAAAATGCTATACTAGACGGTGGGCGTGAGGCTGCAATCACGTTTACCAACTACGAAATTTGCGGGCAATACGGAGCAGCATCAATCTGGACATGATGCTACGAAATCGGCAGCTATGTTACTGACATATGCTCCGAACGGTTACTACGAAGTTCGCGGCAAGAAGGGTAACTACAGAATTACATGAAATTCGCCGAAAAGATATACCGCTGCAGCTTAGGTTCTACACATTATGTAATCACCTGGATTACCCTTGCCGTGAAAAGAATACCAAAAAGCATCCTGAATAACAAACTACCAGTTCAAAGGATAAATGAGGAGGAGGATTTATTTATTCTAAACCATGCCTACGCGATAACGAAATCTGGCACTTTCTTTCAAAGAACTGCCACCAAACGCGAACATCTGAAGTTTATGCAGGGTAATTGTAAAGCCTATGAAACATTTTAAGAAATCGCTTTAGGTAAATGACTGAACATAACATATCAAACAGGATGTGAAACAAAAGTGCTTTTTTTTAGGCGGTGCTGCGAAATTAGAGAAGAAAAACATTGTCAAGGACGCCACCAACAGTAGTTGCTGAAAATCGTGGTGAATAAGACAAAGAAAACATTTCGTGACTAAAATTTGCCAGCTGCCATTAGGTAGTGAGTGCGCACAGAACGTTCCGTGCAAGTTTCAACAGGACACTGCCAGTCTACAACAGCCTAGTGAAGTGGAACAAGAAATTCCAGAAGGATGGTGGGTTGTGCGATGCAAAAAGTTCGGGATGTGTCAGAAACGACAGTGCACCGTCTGAGGGACTTGATGTTGCGAAGTCGTCAAGATGAGGCCCGTCCACATTGCCGCAATGGTGTACGAGATTATGTGAATAAGGCGCCGGACTTGACGCCCTCGATTTTTCCTTGTACGCCAAGCACAGCGTTTACGTCCCACCTTTACCACAAAATCTCGAAAACTCGCGACACTGCATTGCAGCAGCTGTTCTTACCGTCACTCCCCAGATGCAAGGGTTGGGTATGGGAAAAATTGGAATCAATTATACGTGTGCCATGCAGCGCAGAGTGGACCATAGAGCATTTACAAACATGGTCAAAAAACTTTGGTAGTTTGTCCTTCAGTTCACGCTGTTTTTGGCCACTTACCTGCAAAGATTTTTTGTCGAAGTTTGAGCGGAGAGAAAATAACACTCCCTATAAATTACAAAATAGGTTTTTCATAGCTAAATGAAAAGTGGGAATGGACAAATCGGAGACAAACTGACTAACGTGCGGCCTAGTTATGCAAAAAGTTTAACGGCTTGAACGAAATCCGGGTAGTTAAGGAAACCTTTGTGATTTGATGGAAAACTGAAGTATTTCACGAAGAGCTGGCGCTGCTAGCTACGTAAATGAAGCGTCAAAAATTTCGCCCCGTAAGGTCTAGCTGTTTTGCGCATAAAACTTTACATTGATGTGATATTTAAATGTCAAAAGGGCTTCCTTCGATACAAATACTAAATGAGGGGCATTTCGATAACTGAAGATAAAAGGAAAACAAGCTTTCTGAAAACAACTTAAAAATTTAAAATACCATTTGAAATTCTTCATGGACTTTGTAATTACCCTGTAAGTTTCAGATTATTTCTTTGTGAATTAGTTTGCAGTAAC
The DNA here is from genome assembly GCF_023864275.1 of Schistocerca cancellata. NCBI lineage: Eukaryota > Metazoa > Arthropoda > Insecta > Orthoptera > Acrididae > Schistocerca > Schistocerca cancellata. Next base: position 440,264,412 of record NC_064631.1, read on the forward strand.
AACAAAAAAGTAAATAGATGCCGAAATTGTGACAAGCTTTTTTGTCAAATATAGCTTCATTTTCTATAATGCCTATTAAAAAAATGTTCTCTGATTATTCGTGGAAGTCATAAATGTCGCTACAAGCTGCAATTTCGACCCTGAGTAAGTGCACAATCCATGACATCTATCGATGACACACTGCAGCTTGTTACAATATAAATGCTGCTTCGTTTGACCACAACGTCGCTATCACCACTAACCGTCTGGTTCGCTTCGAAAATCGTAGTTCCGGCACAAAAACCGGTGTGCGTTGCTAAATTTGCGCTCGGCCGTCCAAAACTTCACCACTAAGATGTTGCGCCCGCGGCGACAAGCGGCTGTCTTAAAATAGTGAAATGGTACAACTTCGGTGCTCTCTCTCTCTCTCTCTCTCTCTCTCTCTCTCTCTCTCACACACACACACACACACACACACACACACACACACACACACAGAGAGAGAGAGAGAGAGAGACACACACAGACAGACAGACAGACAGACAGACAGACAGTTGTATCGACCAACCCTGACCACTGATCAACACAATACACCTCGCTTTGATCCAAAGTCGTTAAGTAGTTAAGTAGTTACTAAATATTGTGATTATGAAACAGCAGCGAACTTACGTCCTATGATCAGCGATTGTATCGCAGCTCATTCGGTATGTTGTTATTGACGAAAACACAATTTCTAATCATTTTACAATGTAGTTTTTCCCTAACAATTTTCATTTCCATAACCCGTGATTTAGATTTTTACATATTCGTGCCGCCTTTTAAGTGGAGAAGTTCTTGCAACACACAGTTAAAATCTTAGAAGCACTCTCAGTAACACACACCTACATACAAAATATCTAGCTGATCACAGGAGATCTAAATACAAAGCTTACTCAGATGAATCAACATTTTAAAATTTGTATAAAGCTGTTTAAGTAAAACCAGCGGTTTGCTTGGTGTGTGTATATATATATATGATGACCAAACAATGGCGGAATTTCAGCACTACCAATGTAAATTCGGTTTTCTAACTCTGCCACACGATACCACCGACTACGCACATACGAGGGGCGGTCTTCGTTTAACACTTCGGGAAAAATAAAATAAAATACAACATAGGCGTTGCTCATCACGCAGAGGTTACTACTGAAATTTCGACAGTATACTTTCCGGGAAGATTCGGACAACATTCCACTTACTCCCACATGCATCACGCGAAATGACCACGATGAGAAAATTGGAGAAATTAGAGCTAATACAGAAGTTTACCGACAATCATCCTTCCCACGCGTCATTCACGGGTGGAGTAGAGAAGGGAGGAAATCAGTCAGTGGTACCAGAAATATCCTCCGCCACACACCGTTAGGCGGCTTGCGGAGTATGATGCAGACGTAGATTAATTTTTTGTCTGCAGTCCTGGCCCACATTAAAAGACCCGCAAAAAACTACCGTAGCATGTCGCGAGAGAAGCCCAAACGAAATGGCCTAGTCTGTTGATGAAGTGGAGCAATTTCCCTTAATCGTCCACAGCAACAGCAGCAGAATTACCCAGACGCTATATCTGGGTATGTGACTACTCAGTTGGTGCATGAGTTCGTAACGTTTTTCCGTAAGTTAAATAAATACAACATATACACATAAACTTTTAGTCTTCACTGTTTACAACATCCTGACAATTCTGAGGTAACGTTTCCATTCAGCGACCGTAGAAATCACGTGATTTTGAGGCAAATAGAACTCGGCAAGCAATGTTCGACGCGCATTTTCATCCGGAAAGGAAGTTTCTGGAAGCTTGCCCCACAGAGAGCGGAAGAGATGAAAATATGACGACGCAAGATCAGGTGCATGAGATGGGTGTGGAATGCTTTCCAAACCCTACTCCTGCCAATCGTTTTTGTCAGTCTAGCAGATTGCGGGCGAGCGTCATCGTTGAGTAGCATCACTTCATGCAGTCTTTCTTTTTGTTGTTCTTCTATTGCAACTGCAACACGTCTCAACTGTTGACGATAAATGTCATCAGTGATTGTTGGAATTCGGGGAAGCAATTCGTAGTACACCATACTGCCGCTGTTCCACCAGATGCATAACATTTTCTGTTGTGGACGAGCGCACGTCTCTGTACGGAAAACTGCTGCTTTGTTTGGGCTCAACCAATCCTTCCTTTTCCGTATGTTAGCATAAACACACCACTTCTCGTCACCAATAACGATACAGGATAGGAATGGTCGGTGCTGTTCACGAGACATTTGATGACGAGCAAGCAGCGAGGAATATATGCTTAGAGCATGCAGGAGCATGCAGTAACCATTCATCCGTTCTTTGAATCTTCCCCATTTGCATACAAATGTCGCACCGCGGTGGAATCATGACAGTTGATCATATTTCCCAGTTCTCGAGTACAGTGACGTGGATCATTGTGGGTTAGCGCGTTTAAAAGATCTTCCTCAATTCCCGAAAGTCTTCCTGAAGATGGAGAGTTACTGATGTCAAAATGATCCTCCTTGAAACGATAAAACCATTTTCTTGCAGTGCTCTGTCCAATGGTATTGTCCCCATACACGGCGCAAATCTTTCTGGCAGCCTCCGCTGCTGTTACCCTCCTATTCAACTCAGACAGAAGAATATGTCGGAAATGTTCCGATTTCTCCATTTCACACTCCATTTTCTGGTGTCCACAGCTACACTTGCTATTTCCAAATGACAATATGTAAGCTCAACATTATAACAACAGTAAACCACAAATAAAAAATGACAATCGATAAATAAACCCATACCAACATACAAAATAAAGACGATAAGATTAAAAGTAGCGTATAGCTTTTTTTTGTCTTTGAACTTCAAATGGGTAGTAGTGACGACAAATGGGTAGTAGTGACGACAATCCATTAGCGAATACAAGGCTGGTTTGATAAGCCTGGTGAACTTCCGTGAAAGATTGGAAAGTTTTTGTTGCGCCTTCACGGTTTTAGCTTGATTATTCTAAGGATCGTATACAGAATTTCAACAATGTACTGCGTGTAGCTCACTGTTGACAACCGTCTGATTGAAAACGGAGAAAAAGTTTAGCACTGCTATTAAACCTTTTCATTGGAAGGGTCGAACTGCCGCACAAACCGAAACAGAACTGGCTGAAGGTTCACGCGGGATCTGCACCATCACAGAAGGCCATTTATTTTGAATTAATGAGTTTTAACACGGTCGGACAAGCACCGAAGACGAAGCCTGCTCCGGCCGTCCAGCTGAGATTACTACAAAAGCAACCACTGGCAAGGGTGCCTCGATTGCTGACAGTCGACAAAAAGCGTCTCCTGCAAAACATTTCAGCACAATGTCTGCCGATGTTTAATCGCAATCAGCAAGACCTTTTGCGCCCATTTGTGACTGCTGATAGAACCTGAATCGACCACAACAAACCAGAGTCAAAAAGGCAATCAAAACAATGGACAAAGGCTTGTGAAAGGGCACCAAACAAGGTAAACGCCATTCTGTCAGCTGGTAAGGTGACAGCTACTGTTTTATGGGATTTCCAAGGAATAATCCTCATGGATTACTTAGAAAACGGCAGAACCTTAACTGGACCCTATTACACTTCACTGTTGGATCGTTTGAAACTTATGTCAGCTGAAAAAAAGACCAAGACTGGCACGCAAAAAATGCTCTTTCACCATGATAATGCACCATCCCACACATCAGCGATAACAATGGCGAAACTGTATGAATTGGGCTTTGAAAAGGTTCCTCATCCACCCTATTCACCAGACGTAGCCCCGAGTGACTTCTCCCTGTTCCCTAATTTGAAACTTTGGTTGGCTGGGAAGAAGTTTTCATCACACGAGGAAGTGATAGTTGCAGTCAACGAGTATTTTGTAGAGTCTGACAGAACCTTGTGAGGTAACGTGCGAATTACGGCGCCCTGAAAATATTCTAGGTATGGAGTTGGCGTGGATGCACGGGGCGCTCGGCAAGCCAGGGCTCGTCAGCAACCGTGTGGTGCCGAAGGTTAGCCGGAGCAAGAGGAGTAGCCCCAGCGCGTGGTCCAGGCCGACCGCGTGGCTGGGAATTCCATATTGACTCTGTGTCGAAGAATGTGCTTTGTGTCGATGAAGGAGATTTGTATGCTGGGAGTGCCAAAGATGGCGGACTTTGTGAAACCATAATGGCAGACATTTCACAGTTCATGTATAAATTAATAATAGCCAGAGGAATCATGATACCTTAAAAAGAAACAAGTACAGTACCATTATTTGCATGACTATTCTGATGGTGTAATCAGATTTTCAATATCTAGTTTAAAGTTTACTATCTGACTGTAAATTATCCAAGTAACACCCAGCAACGAATTTCCAAAATCTAGGAGGTTCATCCGATTTTGTCGATCGACGCGTCTTTAGAAAGCTATTAGTCTAAACCTAAATTGGTATGAATTACAGGCATGTAACTTTAATAGTACACGAGTTATTGGAGGTCTAAGTGGCCGATTACTATTGATCGCGTCAGGCCAAAGTACTCCACAATTACACGAAAAAACGGTAGCAGCATGCTTATAAATATATTTATTCGTCTATGTCTTTGTTTATATCCGATATATACTATTCATGAAAAACTTGGTCAAATATTTACTGTGTTTTAGAAATCACAGAGACATTAGGCTACTGGATTAACTTGTTTCTGTTCCTTTAATATATGTTTGTTTAATCTGTTTATGTATTTAATAATGTGTGTTAGAGCGTGTTTATGGTCCAGCCGTAGGAACATTTATTTCAAGTTATTTAAATGTAAATAGAGTATTTCGTATGTGTTTCAATATGTTTGTGAGAGTGCGTTGGCTTTGAGACATGGCGTGGGTGCTCTAGCCAATCACAGCGCTCGTTACTACGGTAGGCGACTACCGAAGTCAATGGAGAGACTATTGAAGTGGCGGAGAAGCATCTGGTCGCACAGGACACGGGGGAGTGCATGGGGGGAAAGGCGCGACGGACGGTCGCAGGAAATACTTGGAGAGTGTTGAGCAGTTTGCACGTGGTCGCGGGAGATACAAATATTTCGTAGTGCCGACTTGTGTACTTTTGAGATTTCTGTGGCTTCTGCAGTGAAGACGTAGTATGCGTTTAGAAGTGAATATCTCGCGAGGTATGTTGTTGTTCATAACTAATTATGTGCAGTAGGAATCTATTGTTTCCCTGTTATTCAACTCATATTTAATTTAATTGCTGGACCATCGACACCAACAAGTGTTTCGCAGTAAGAAACGGCATCTTAAAGGTACTTCTGCTATCGTACTCATCATTTAAAGTCGTTAAAAATAGTACCTACAGATTTTATTTAATTGCAATCTTTCATTTATAAATTTCTATGTTACATTCAAAATTCGCAATTGCCGAGTGATAGGAACCTTCGACCATTCGATTGTGTATATTCACATTGTATACTGTAGACTCAGCAGTATTTGACTTGTAATGCGGCAACTACGTATCCCAGCCCCTACGCAAAGAAACCAGCCAAAACTTTTAAAATTCGAACTCTGAGTCTGTGGGTACGTAGTTGAGGGACACCATTAATTTTTTTGCAATCCCGCAACCTATTTTTTTCGATGAGATGAAAATGCTCGAGGGCCGCTCGACCAAGTCTTTATCCCTCAATTGAGACTATGCCGAGAAGAAAGGTGAGTTGTCTAGGAAACAAACTTATTTCCTTCGTTTTTGACTGGACTTACCAAACAACTCTTGTAATCCGACGTGACGCCAGGTGTACGTTTAACCACGTATGCACCACGGGATGTCTGAGCACAGAGATCGCCACTGGAACAGAGCGCGCGTCAGCAAAGAAGACAAAAGCGACTAAGCAGAATTTTAAAAGTCGATTCCCAATTATCGCTGACAACATCCAGCGCAAACATCGACAGTGTGTGAAGTACTGGGGAAACTATTACGACCAAAACGGTATTATCTGCAGCTGTTACTGATACTGGAACCTTAGAATCATCTAAACTGTACCAGCTTCTGCAAACAAGTGTTACAGAAAAATAACGATTTTCTCAGTAATGTGACTTTCAGTTGTCAATCCACATTTTTCTGGAAAAGCGAAGGGATTTACAGAGACCACGTAATCGCCTCAAGGAAACATTGTGACTGTTTTGCAATTGTCTATGCACCATATTTTAGCCTCAGGTCACACAAATAGTACGATTACCCGTTTCAACTTACAACCAAGACATCATCAGATTATATCCTTAAAAAGAACGAGAAGGGGGTAACAAAGCACTTTGAAAATAAATCACAAATCAACAAATTTTTCTACGGAATTATAAATTTAACTTTCACTATTTGAAGGTTACGAAACTACGAAAGATGGTGTCACGAACTAGAGGTAATAAATAATCTTACCGTGGATTCCATCGCACAGTATCGTTCACCAGAAGCGTACAATAGCAGTTTTAAACTGACAATTCCATCTGCATACCAACAGCGTAGTAGCTGAGTGAAAAATTTTCTTCACTGCACTGCTCCTGTTCTTGAAGACTTCGCACAACCTGTCAAATGGCTCTGAGCACTATGCTTTTAACTTCTGAGGTCATCAGTCACCTAGAACTTAGAACTAATTAAACCTAACTAACCCAAGGACATCACACACATCCAAGCCCGAGGCGGGATTCGAAACTGCGACCGTAGCGGTCGCTCGGTTCCAGACTGTAGCGCCTAGAACCGCAAGGCCACTCCGGCCGGCCACAACCTGTCATTCGGTTGGTATAGCGCCCGTTGAGCTGGAGAGAGTACTTTCCGTTTGACGACAGTACGCGATTCGGAAACTTAAGCTCACTTTTCACTAGGATCTATAACGATCAGCCCATACATTGTGGTGTTCGTGTAAATTATTACATATTATTCTTCAGGTGGAATTATTTGCCTTGAATGTAAAAATGATATATCTTATCCAATTATATGATGAGACAAAGATTTCGCAATGGCGATACCGTGAATGAAGTTATCCAGTCTTACAAAGATCTTGTAATAAAACTTCTCATCAAACAACTCTGCTGAGGTCCGTAACTTGGTAGTCTCAGTCATTCCGATACAAGCCGACCGTGTACGGTTTACGTACCCTCACTCACCTATGATGAATAATCGCTGACCTTATCAATGCCTCTGGTGAGGGGCGCAATGCTTGCAAACAGTAACAGTCTGAACACTCGTAACACGCTAAGTCTATGTGATGAACCTGGACCGAAATCTAACAACAAAAAGAGTAAACAAGTTCTTGTGCAGTTCCAGATATAAGGTGAGTAGTAGGAAATGCGATGAGGCATAATCGAATGAATGAAGTATAATACTCATGACCTAAGGAATCTGCCCGCGTTATTTTCCTACACAGCTTACTGTACTGAGCACAGCACACTGTTTTGAGCGGTCACCACAACTCCGTCAAAAGCAAGAAATCTAAATCCTATTAAAGTGTTACTGGGTGGATGTTTTACAAATTAGAAAACAAATGTATCGCATTTTGTTGAATCTGTTTATCATAATCTTTAGACCATATAGTTTGGCACAGTTTCCGAAAAATGCGTTTTCTATTTTCATTTGTCGCGCGTATTTCAACAGCATAACGTTGTATTATACTTCCACTTTGTTAGGCAGTATTTACTATAACAACTGTTAATGAAAGTGAAATGTTTTTTAAACCAGTCATTAGACATGGAGCATAGGTTCATCACTTTGAACTAAACAACAGACACTAGAGCATGAAATAGAAACACCGCATATGTCCAGCAAGAAAGTGACTACAAATGTTTCTTTTCAACCGGTCCCTAGTTTTGCACGAAGATGACAGCCGTGTTTCGTTTCGCAAGAACTGATCGTCATCAAATGTTGATCGAAATTAGTCATAATTAAAATAAATGCGTAACCGAGATGGTGAAATAAAGGGTAAATTTAAATCTTAGCTAGTAACTGCAGACCTAAATTAACGTATTCAGGTGAACGCCAAAGAACTCAGTTTCATAATTCACAGTACTTTAAATGCTTCACTCCACGCCAAAAAAAGATATTACAATACACAGTATTCATTGAAGACTAACAGTGTAATGTTAAAAATCTGTATGATGTGAATAACTGATCTTCCTAAATTCTACTTATATCACAATAATGGGACGATTCATACTGAATAATTTATCTGTAATTAATGAAATCTCTGAAAAACAAAAGATGCAGCTACGAAAACTTCTAGAGGAATTATTCTTTTTTTTTTTTTATTACCTATCTGTCTCGAAGACGACTGCTATAAATGAGTATTGGTCTAAGTAGTGAGAAGTAGCTGAGAAGGGAGTAGGACGTCGAAGTAAATAGAGTGACTTCCCTTTTTAAAAATTCCATCATTCCATTTAAGCTAGTAAGTGGAAATTAACCAACAACATCTACGAACAATAAGCACAGAGACAGAGATATCCACAGCTCTAATTTGTGAAACAATATAAAACACATAGAGGAGGAACACATATATTAGGACTTCTTCCTGACCAATAGGCATGCGTACGGAGCTTGTGAATAATTACTGTCTTAGTGTGTCGTTGCCAGTAATTGTTAGCCTACTCTTATAGCAACGGGTTCTGCATAAGCGAGACAAAGGAAAGCCGATGATCAATAGCATATCCGTCCCTGAACTGTTAAGAAATTTTCTAAAGTAGAAAGGGTAATACGTGTAGAATAACGTTACTTTAGCTCACGGCTAAAAAACCAATATCATGAACAAATGTATATGATTTTTTTAACTTCCTTCCTCAGATCTTTTGTCTTCAACAATCACTAATATGGTCTGTTCTTGTCGTAGGACAACAGCTCTGCAAGATGTCGACTGGCCTGGTGCGGAATATGACTGACACCTACCAATATTTCTTCGACGAAATGGCTGGTAAGTTCAAATCACCTTCTCTTATCATTACGGCCTCTACCTAAATGATACAAAGGAAGCTTACGATCAATAGCAGATCCGGCCCTCAGAGGGGAAAATGGGTACAAAATGTAGGACGTTTCAGGACTAGTGGGATGATCGAGTAGAACAAAGAAACCAGAAACAGATTATCAATAATAAATCCCGTCACAGGCTGATACCTAGTTCATGCTAATAAAAATACTGAAGGAGCTATCTGGAACGCATTTTTTATTTAAGGAAAAACAAGACACGTAAATTTAGAAAGCAAAACATGTGATATGAAGGTGGCTCTCTTAAATAATATTCCAACGATTTAATCACTGCGACATTACTTCCGGTCAACGATGAACTACTATTTTAACATCGCTGTTTCAGTAAGTTGTTAGTAACGCGCAACAAATTATGTTTATCAAATGACATATTAAGCATGCGAAATTAAGTTATGTGAAACAGAAATATAATCAGATTCTCGAATTTACTTACGTTTCAAGGCAGGACTGAGCACACGTCAAGTCAGGGAGGAAATATTAGCCCATGAGGCTCATACGCTGTACCTAACTAGTCACTAAATGACGCCCAAAGATAATTATAACTGCCATTGACCACCTTGTCGCAACAAAACGACTTGTGTGAATATCTTGTTCATTTGTAGAAGAAATGAAAGATTGGTTTCAGAAAATTTATTACCTCGTGGTTAATGTTTAAGTAGAATCCTCTGTGGAAATAATTCGAGCATTTGAATATTATGGTTTTCGTAGTAGCTACCCTGGGTCTCACAAATAAATGAAAACTGTAACCGAGTGTTAAGTCAATAAGTATCAGCACTTTCTCTCTGTCGTGTTTTAAGTTGGTAGTACGACGTAGTGTGCTCGCCAGCCGCTAGGTGGATCAATTCTCTTCACCCCTCTTGCGTCAGCATTGTCGCATCGGTTGGCTTTGCGCTCTTGCGAAGAGAGGACGACTGTGTGTAACTCTTCTTTTGCTGCAATGAACAAGTGTTCAGCGCTATGCTAATGAAGGTGAGAAGTTTTTGCAAGTAATCATCACTGAAGATGAGATATGGGTCCATCACTTCGAACCCCAGCGCAGGGAACAGAACTACCGTGGATCTCCAGCCAAAATGAAAGTCAAGGATCAACTTTTTGCAGGAGAATCAATGTTGACAAAGTTTTGGAACTTTACTATGAAACAGCGTTAGACTGATATGCTTTCCAACGAGCTGAAGACCGCAGTTCGAAACGAACGCGAAATTGTCAAACTGCGTTCTTTTTTTGAATGAGAAAAACGTGTTCCACATATCGCCGCTCACGCTGTTCGGATCATGCATTTAAGAGGTGGCGGAGCATATTGCGTGCATCGGGTTTCCCAAAGCATACGTGACTTGCTGCTAAATCGATACCTTTTTTCTGAGGTTATTTGAAAGCTTTTGCCGTGATGGATCTAGTGCATATAAGACGTTGACTATGTTGAAAAATTCAATGTAAGTTCTGCATTGTTGTTGTAATAAATTAGGAAAATGTTGTGAAGATGATTTTTGACTTATTCTCGTAGATAGCGACCGTTCAGTTTCGGTCATCTGTAGAATACTGTGTTAATCGAGTTTTGACTGACTATACGCTTGCGTGAACACTCCACGAATGAAGCATCCGTGCTGTAGAACATCACTATTTCCTTTATATCTGGTGTTTGACCTGCCTTTTAGATCGACATTTTCAAGGGTCTAGCCTAGCTCAGTTGGATGGGACGCCAGATCAGACGGGAGCAATAGAATCAAAGATCGTTTTATCTTATTCAAAAAACCACATTAAAAACAGCTATCACTAATGTACGCATTTTTCAGTTTTCTTTTTAAGAGTATCGGCGAGCTTGTTATCTGGTCAGAGTTTAACGGACATGTGACGATGTAGCTTAACGATGTACTTCAACACAGCACAACGGATAATTTTGATACTGATGAATACCGGATGATTGTCTTCTAGGATGAAGGGAGTGCACCACTCTTGCTGCTTACCAAAATCGTTGCTTTTAAAGGTATCAGTCCGCGAACTCCTATATGGCAGCATGAGTGTTTAGTGCATTCAGATGTTGGCTAAGACGTGCCGAAGCCAAAGAATCTTGTCCAACCAGAATGCATACAGTTGTTGTAGCAGTGGAACAGCGGCAAATAAAATGGCATGTCAATAAATAAGAGAGTAAGATAGCTAACTCGGGTTTGACAATTTCTAACTATCGCTGTGGCATTAGGATAACGCAACTACGACTGCTGGTTGTTTCATCACCGAATAAGTAATTACAGGTTCGGTACGTGGATTAACTACGCGCTGTGATCAACGTTCAGGTGTATGTATTAATGCTGTGATGGAAAGCACCTATCACGCTCATTACCAACGTGTATCACAAAACTTACAGTGGAGAACTTTTTTAAGTTGTAAATGATCAACGTCACCTGTATGTTTTCTGTCGTCTTCAGTTATTGTTCCTTTGTTGTTATTCTCCTTTGTTGTGGCTATTAACAATTTAAGGAAACTGCTACCGCGATGAATAAACCACGAACTTGGGCGTGCCCTTTCTTGACCACTTGTATGTGGCGAGAGCCAATACCGCCAGCAGCGTGAATGTCTTAAATAGAGTGCGATCGAAAGTCGGTCACACAAAAATAAATGTCCGCATATAGGAGTTGCACTGGATTTGTGCAACTCCGCCACTGGGAGATACGATGGAAATCCCAGCGACAGTTTCAATCCTGGATGAAGGAGGGGGTTGGGCGTGGGGCTAACAACACTATCCCGGAAAAAGAGCTAGATACGGAAGCAAAGGGCAAAGGAGGCCAGACGGATAAACGGCCTTGGCAACAGAAACGGAATATGAATTGGTATTTAGCGACATGAAATGTGGAAACACTGAACAAAACTGGAGAACTACAGAATCTGAAAAAGGAAATGAAGAAATATAATGTTATGATGGCGGCAATACAAGAGGTGAATGGCAAGAAAGTGGAATATTAGCATTTGGGACACAAACACTGTTCTACAGCTGTGGAGGCAGAGGATATGGAGGCATAGGTTTTCTGGTTGATAATGCTCATAAGGCTGCCGTATTGAAGTTTAAGCCTGTTGATGAAATAATCTGCGTCTTACGAATGAAAACCCGCTTCTTCAATACATCCTTCATATGTTCGTATGCTCCAACAGAAGATGTAGAGCCGATGGAAAAAGATATATTCTATGAGCAACTGGAACAGCAAACACCACGGATGGCGAAGCATGATGTTAAGGTTGTTATGGGGGACTTCAGTGCTCAAGTAGGAAGAGAAATTGGAAATTGCACACAGGAAAGCAACTGGTAAGAAGAGTCTGCATGAAACTTCTAATGACAATGGTTATCAGACTAATTGGTTTTGCCATTGGTAATGACATGGTTATTGAAAGCACATGGATGCAAACGAAGGATATATGGAAAGTTACATGATGCTCCGCAGATGGGATTACAAAAAAATCAGAGTGATAACGTACTCATCGATAGACGTCATGCTTCAGATACATTACAAGTGGACAGCTGTCGTGGCGCAGATGGAGATACTGATCACTATTTGGTAAGAATCAATATATACAGAGCATCGTCAATTACAGGCAGACCAAGAAAACTATTGTGGCAAAGTTTGATGATGCTAAGTTAAGAAATGATGAAAACACAACAGTATAAAACTATTTTGACAAATAGACTTAATAAAGCCGAAGATAGGACAGGAGAAGTATTGAAGAAAGATTGGAAACAGTCAGAGGTATAATACAAGAGACAGCTGAAACTGTACTGGGTAGAAAGCAGCAATTGAGAACCCAAGTCCGGTGTGATGAAGGCTGTAGGAGGAAGACAGAAGAAAGAAATGAGGCAAGAAAAAGAATGCTGCAAAGGAGAACAAAAATTATTATAGAAGAGTACCAGGAGAAGGAAAGGGGAGCAGATCAGGAACGTAGGAGGAAAAAGAGAGTTTGAAAAATGGTAGACTAACTGGAAGAGAGAAAGATTGCTCAGTAAACAAGGAAATTATATACGCGGGTGAAAGGTATAAAGAGCAGTTTTCCGTAGAGATAAGGAGGGAAATATGATTACAGGAAAAGATCAGATTTCAGAAAGGTGGGTGGAGTATTTTAAAGAGCTATTGAACAGAGAATCGGAAAATGACGGTGAAGCAGATGATGCTATAGCAGAAGAGGTGGAGCAGGAAATAAACAGAGAAGAGTACCAGGAAACTATTGATGAATCTACGCTGGAAGAAGTCAAAGCTAGTATCAAGACTCTTAAAAACAATAAAGCTCCGGGAGAAGACAATATTACAGCAGAAATGATAAAATACGGTGGAGAAAAACTACTAAGGGTTTTGTATGAGATTACAAAGGAAATATGGCGGAAAGAAAATATGCCGGATTAGTAGAATACAGCTGTACTCTGCCCTAAACATAAGAAACATGACAAAGCTGACTGTATGAATTATGGAGGAATTGCATTGTTGTGTATAGTACATAAAGTTCTAGGAAAAATCATGGCGGGGCGACTTAGTACATATGTAAAAGAGTATCTAGGAGACTAACAGTTCTGTTTCAGAACTAACAGATCCGCTTCAGATCAGATTTTTACCATCAGACAGATCGTTGAAAAATGTTATAACATCGACGCCCACCAGCCGTTCTTTGATTTCAAACAAGTTTGTGATAGCATCAAAAGGGATCAACTCTGGAGGGCAATGCAAGACGCACGAATACCCAACAAACTAGTAAGACTGGTTCGGATGACTTTGAGAAGAACAGTGTGTTAAGTAAAGGTTGAGGGCACTTTATCAAAGGTATTTGAAGTTAAACACAGATTGCGACAGGGTGATAAGCTCTCCACTATTCTGTTTAATGTCGCCTTGGAGAGGGTAATGCGAAAGACACAAATCGGCAACCCTGGGGAACACTCTTTAGTAGAGTGACACAGGATCTTGCGTATGCAGATAACATTGATTTGTCATCCAGAAGGAAGCAGAACATGGACGAGAAGCTTGAAAAATTAGAAAGATATGAAGCGGAGATGGGGCTGACAATCAGTCAACGACGAAGTATATGTTAACATCTAAGAAAAGGTATCGTGAAGGACAAAGTAGTATGACTTTGAAGGGGAAAGAATATGAACGCTGTGAGAGCCTTAAATATCACGGTTCACTGGTAACTAAAAATAATGATACGAGAGAAGAAATACATGCAAGGATTACAGCTGGTAACATGAGCTACTTCTCACTGATTAAAGTATTTAAAGCAAGAAGTCTTAGTGGGCATCTGAAGCTGACAGTGTATGGTAAAGCAGTGAGACCTGTGATGATGCATGGTTCGGAGACTTGCACAATGAAGCAAAATGATGATTAGTTGTTGCAGGGATGGGAATGGAAGATACTCAGGAAAATCTTCGGGTCAGTGAATGATAGGGGTTTTGACGAATCAGAAATAATATCAGAGACTTGTACAACAAACCAGATATCGTGACAAAAATAAAGAGTAACAGACTAAGTTGGATCACGTATATAGAAAGAATGGTGGAGAGCAGCACAATCAAGGCAGTTTTGAATGGAAAACCAGGTAGACGTCGCGTAAGGGGCACGCCAAGGACCGGATAGCTAGACATCGTGGAGGAGAACTTGAGAAGAATGGGAGTTAGAAGATGGGCAGCCAACAGAGAACAGTGGGTGGAGATTGTCCAGGAGGCCAAGGACCTACACGGGCTGTAGCGCCAAGGATTAAGTTCATTTGTGCAATCAGCTACCGCAAGATAGCATCAAGAAGACGCCAATGTAACGGGTAGAAGTCACATGGCATTTGTAGTACTGCACACTTGGTTGCTTGGTAAATGTCTGCTTTTCCCAAGGGCAACTACATTTCATTGTCCAACAGTGCTTTTCAATTTGTTTGTAAGATCGAGATGCAGACGCATTTCATGGGAAATACCCAGATGCCACAAAACCGAACAAATCGTTTATCACCTTTTTCGGGGAATGCGGATGAGTTACAGACATGCAGCGAACCGGGAGACCGACCATTTTCACGAACGCTAAACCGGCTGAAGCGAGGAATGTAACGCTGCGTTCACTGAAAGTTTGAGACGGTGTGTCCACTTTCAGATTTCGTATTGTAGCGCTAAAAAAGCGATACAGAAGTTGAAATTCCTACGTATTATGTTTGTATGAAGCATGCACTGAAGGCACCGGACAAAGAAATGCGTCCTGTGTACTTTACATGGTTTCGATTCTTTGTTGACCTCCATGGAATCATAGGACTGGACTGCGTTTTCTTCACTGATAAGACATGGTTTCAACATAAGTAATTACTTAAAACAAGAATCTGGTCAACTGAAAATCCACATGCCTCTTATGAAAATAGTATCAGAATATTGGAGTATGGTGTACCGCATCGCATCGACGAATAGTGGGTGATACTACGCTAGTCAGTGCTCTATACCAAGACACCAATCGAACCGTTTATTTCTATTCTTGAGGCTGATGTGGGTGACATTTCGAGCATCCTGTATATAAGAGTTTGTTAATACTGCTCATAAATGGGAGAAGAATAGAGGAAGATATTTCAGTTTTCTTTCGCTTCTAATGGCGGATTATTGAGCCAGGAGCGCGTTACGAAACAGTTCGAAGATTTGCAAGCGAAATATTTCGCCGGCCGCGGTGGCCGTGCGGTTCTGGCGCTGCAGTCCGGAACCGCAGGACTGCTACGGTTGCAGGTTCGAATCCTGCCTCGGGCATGGGTGTGTGTGATGTCCCTAGGTTAGTTAGGTTTAAGTAGTTCTAAGTTCTAGGGGACTTATGACCTAAGATGTTGAGTCCCGTAGTGCTCAGAGCCATTTGAACCATTTTTTTCGAAATATTTCAAACGCGAACGCAAAAGGATTATTTACGAACAGTGACAGAGGGTACTGTGGTTACTGTCGATCCCGGCCTTTCAGCATCTCAAACCTTTTCTGGGGCTCCCCTTCCAAAAGTGAAATTGATTTCTATGGCGATGACGACAGACGCTGCAAGAGAGGCGTTGTGAATCACATAAAGGTTTACTATCGAAATTGAGAGAGAGTACTTTCCGGCAGGATTCTGACAACATATTACTCCTCCCGCATACGTCTCGCGAAATGACCGCGACGAAAAAATTCGACGAATTATAATTTTGGCAGTACACCACCTACTGTCAAGAGCGGAGACCAGAAATATTCATAATATGCTCAAGTGATCCTGCTCTTCGTACTCCTATTTTTGTTAATAATATCTTGAACAGATTTACCCAGCAAGCTACTTTTTTTTGGAACAACGTTTCTTCTCAAGGGAGCAGACTATTCAAGGTAACGTCTGTTGTTGCGTATGTAAAACGAAAGTCACAGTCGCTTTTATGCCGTGTGTGTGTGTGTGTGTGTGTGTGTGTGTGTGTGTGTGTGTGTGTGTGTGTGTAAACGAAAGCCTAAACTGGTACAGTTAGCGTGAATACAAAAAAGTAGCATATCCAAATACTGGAATACAAGTTTCAGCGAGGAAACCTCGATGGAAAAATCATGGAAACGGCGTAGTTTTCCGTACACTAGACGTGTGTGTAGTAAGTTTTCATGTTATTTATAGATTCCATATGACAGCAAACCTATCAGCGCTCGAGTTTCGTCTGACTCTTTCTAGCCGGCCAGTGTGGCCGAGCGGTTCTAGGCGCTACAGTTTGGAACCGCGTGACCGCTACGGTCGCAGCTTCTAATCCTGCCTCGGGCATGGATGTGTGTGATGTCCTTAGGTTAGCTTTAAGTAGTCTAAGTTCTAGGGAACTGATGACCTCAGAAGTCCCATAGTGCTCAGAGCCATTTGAACCTTTTTTTTTACTCTTTCTAGTAAAAGCATAACGAAGAAAAAAGGCAGCGGCGAGAGCGCTGTGCGTGAGAGGAACACCTCTTGCGGGTACAGGGAAGACACTTGGCCAACATCGTTGAATCGCCTCTAAAACAAAGCAACCCTGTGGTAAGATACGTCGTCTGCAGCAAGAAAACAAGCGGAAGTAATCACATTATTGTTGCAAACAATGCTATGAGGGGCTGTATGCTATTACGTGTTTCCGATTGTACTATATACTCAAGAGAACTGATTAACTGTAAACGTTTTCCTTCATTGTAATGGTTTGTTAAAGTCAATACACAAACAGGCAAGACAGCGATGTTGAAGTACTGCAGTATCCAGCAAGATCCCCATACCTGTCCTCGATAAAATTTGTGTAGGAATAGCTCACACGTCAACTCCGTTCCAGGACTTCAAAGACCAGTCCCAGCAGCTGTGGGTCCATGCATAAGCATAGGATACAGCAGCTTTGTAACACCCTTCCCAACCGAATCAGCGTGTGCACCTCGGCACGCAGAGAGAGCGCAACGTCATGCTGATAAGTGGGCTTCATACTGTCAACATCTCTGTAAATTCGTTTGCTAACATCACATACTCTCTCAACCAGTTATATTTCGTTTCCTCCTCCCCTTTGGGTACTTCACTTTTTTTTGCCGGGCAATGTTTTAAACTAGATTCCTGCTCAGCACGTGGGCAACTTGTTTTTTTTTCGGTACAAGTAATCTGACTGTTTCTTAAAACATGAGATTTTCAAATTTCTACACTTTTGCATAACACAATTCTGGAACTTTTCCTTCTCCGCAGCCCCCCCCCCCCCCCCCCCCCCCGACACACCCACACCCACACACACACTTTGATACTGGTACTCCAAAAACATGGTTGTGGAAGGATTCGACAACTTCCTGATGAGATGAAAATGGCAGTCCACATTTTTTGTTTGACAAGGATACAGAAAAAACGTCATTAGGAGACAAATCTGGAGAATAAGGGCAATGTGACAATTTTATAACATGTAAGCTTTCACGGCCAGCGTCTTCGTTAATTAAAACTTCGGGCTGAATTGCCGTGGTGCATATATAAAACTACTACTACTTCCTGAGGTTTCGTTGCCTACTGCGGGCAACATCTTCTGAGGTTAGTCGGCGACTGGTTGCTAGGCGCTGGCGGTCCCGCTTATATAAAGCGCTTAGATATATGGACCACGGCAATTCAGCCCGGAAGTTTTAATTAATGAATGTGACAATTTGTTTGTCAAATAAACAATTTTTCACTGTTCAATGACAGATGGCACTGTCACCATAAAAAATTATGCGACATTTCCATTCGTTTTTTCCCTGATTTCGTATGTGACTTGGGGCAAACGAATTAATGTGTACCAATCTGAATTAGCTCCTCTTCTATCCGCTGCAGCAATGGTCAGGTCACGCCCGCTGTAAGCAAAGAAACAATCGATAGTAATTTGCTTGGAAGTGTTTCGTAAATGAATCACATTTCTTGGTTTCGGTTCATCTTAAAACGCAATTGGTTGCTGGTTAGTTTCCGGCAGCCAAGTTTCGTCTACTGATACAATGCTGTAACGGATTTTGCAGTTTCTTATACAGAACGATTAGAGCCTCTTCAGCTTCGGACAAATAGTGGGGAATTCAACGGTAAAATATATTTTTCACCGATAAATATTCATGCAAATTCGAATGCACTGCAGTCTAAGATAAACCTGACGATGGCTCTATCGGAAGGTGACTGAAGGTATATTTTTATCAATGATAGGGTGCACAACATCGCTGCTTATTGGAGGACAACCGATTTGGTCGATCTACACGAAATTCGTCGTTGTGGGATGCATTACCATGGTGAAATTCTGGAAACCAACTGTCAACAGTCTTTCCTCAAAATAAATGGATGCCTCAAATCACTTCGTTCAAAATTTGCAATTGTGAGTTACGTCTTTAAGAATGTTGCCCAAATTTAACCAACGGAAATGTTCATGTGTAATTTCCAGTTTTTCGCGAGACTTCTTTTATCCCTGCTAACAAATCACTTGTAGATTTCATAGCATCATTGTTTTAACAGCAACATAGTGGTTCTGCTACATTCCTAGTCTACATAAGGTCGTGGGTTCGAATCCAGCCAAGTGCATTGAAATTTTTATTTTGAAATATTTATCAAGATGACTTCATCATCATTTTCACTGAATTAATTTATTAACATGTTTTTTATTTCTAATCTTTTTACGCCTCATTTTAATCATAGTATTAAATTTTTCAGTTACTTTCGTTTTTCTTCTCCAATTATGTTTTTCAATTTGGATCTTCGTCAACGTAATCACGATTATTATTACTTATTTACCATAATATTTAAACGTTTGAAACTACCTATATAACGGCCTATCGCTTTCAAAAAGACAAAAGACGAAATAATCTATACTATGTGATCATAAGTATCCGGACATCTGGTTGAAAATGGCTTACAGCTTCGTGGCGCCATCCATCGGTAATGTGGGAATTCAATATGGTGTTGGCCCATCCTTAACCTTGATGACAGCTTCCACTCTCGCAGGCATACGTTCTATGAGGTGCGGGAAGGTTTCTTGGGGAATGCAAGCCCATTCTTCTCGGAGTGCTACACTGAGGAGAGGTATCGATTTCGGTCGGTGAGGCCTGGCACGAAGTCGGCGTTCTAAAACATCCCAAAGGTGTGTTACAGGATTCAGGTCAGGACTCTGTGCAGGCCACTCCATTACAGCGATGTTACTGTCGTGTGACCAGTACGCCACAGGCCGTGCATTATGAACAGGTGCTCGATCGTGTTGAAAGATGCAGTCGCCATCCCCGAATTGCTGTTCAACAGTGGGAAGCAAGGTGTTTAAAACATCAATGTAGGTCTGTGCTGTGATCGTACCACGCAAAACGACACGGAGTGCAAGCCCTCTCTTGCCACATTGTGTACCGTGACTCGTCACTCTACACAACGTTTTTCCACTGTTCAATCGTCCAGTGTTTACGCTCCTTACACCAAGCGAGGCGTCGTTCGGTATTTACCGGCGTGATGTGTGGCTTATGAGCAGCCTCTCGATCATGAAATCGAAGTTTTGTCACCTCCCACCTAACTGCCATAGTACTTGCAGTGGATCCTGATGCAGTTTGGAATTCCTGTGTGATGGTCTCGATAGATGTCTGCCTATTACACATTACGACCCTCTTCAACTGTGGGCGGTCTCTGTCAGTCAACAGATGAGGTCGGCTTGTAAGCTTTTGTGCTGTACGTTTCCTTTCACGTTTCAACGTCAATATAACATCGGAAATAATGGACCTAGGGATGTTTAGGAGTGTGGAAATCTCGCGTACAGACGTATGACACAAGTGACACGCAGTCACCTGACCACGTTCGAGATCCGTGAGTAACGCGGAGCGTACATTCTGCTCTCTCACGACGTGTAATGACTACTGAAGTCGCTGATATGGAGTACCTGGCAGTAAGTGGCAGCAGAATGTACCTAATAAGAAAAAAGTATGTTTTTGGGTGTGTTAGGATACTTTTGATCACAGTGTATTTATATCGGCTGTGCTGTGCTGTCAAAAACACATTTTTCGGTAAAAGACGTACGCCAGCCAAAATACACAAACATTTAAAACAAATTCTTGTTGCACTATGGGCAAAATAACGCACATAAAGATTTAACCGAAAGAAGAGATTATAAATAAAACTAAATTCAAACAAACCTAGGAACAGAAATAATGAATGCAATATAACATGAACGAAAATATAAAGCGATGAAACAAATGGAACTAAATGGGAGTTAATAAAAATAGTTATAATCTCATAGAGACTACAGATGAAAGAAGAATAATAGGGAGAAAAAAATAGAACACATGAAAAAGTAGTACGAAGATTAAAAATATGGCGAGAATGAATTGGAAACAAAAAAAAATACGTTTTATCAATAAATTTAATTAAAAATGCTGATACAATTTCGAAACCACGACCACCTGCTCGTCAGGAATGTACCTTAACCACTACAATACGCCACCACAGTGCATTACATAATTCTATTTAAGGGGGTAGACAAAAAACACTCGAAACGTTTTCCGCAGATTAGGCCTACTCACAAACGAGGTTCTTCTTTGACGTGTGGCTTCACGTTGTGATACCTGACACTCTAACCTACACAATCATACATATGTTTTCAAAAACTCGAGCCCAACTCTAGTGACATCTTATGAATTACACTTACCTTTGTTTGGCGCTATAGTTTTATTCCAAATCTGCGTTAAAATCCTTTCGAAATGAACTACGGTGTTGTCATTAAGGTGTAAAAGCGTTACATTTCTGTTTATTTGAAAAACGGAAATCAGACGCCGGACAAGGACTTTAGTAGCCTCTGTTTCACTGAATCCAACATAACCACTTTTTGTCTCTGTCATGATATTTTTACTCTGATTGAATGAAGTGTACTCTGCAAATAGGACTGTAAATAAGTGGAACCACAGCAAGCAGCCACACCCGAAATATTAACTTCGAAGAACACATGTGTAAAAATGGTTTGCGAGCTGCAGTTTCACTACACTCAACGATTTCCTCAAATTACACCAATTATACTAATGGACGTAGGTGAAAGAAGATCGGATGGCAGGTAGCTATCTCTAGAGCGCGCGAAGAATTAATTAGAATTGCTGCCACCCGATAAGTTCTAAATGACTTTCATTAAAGTTAATGAATTACAGAGCCAGGCTCAAAATTCCGATAAAAGGCCGAGTTCGCTAGAAACCTGATTAACGAGTAATGCGATCTCTTCTTGTTTGCAGTAATAGGAGAACAATGTAAGCCATTACAAAATACGTTCGGGGTGTGGGTTGCGAATAGTCCAGTGTCAGCATAGAGATTAAGAAAATAGACGGTAGCGTAATACAAGAGAACACAAAGTAGCAATATTCGAAGTTAATTACACAGTATCCAGCCCAAAGAACATTACCGAGTCTGCTATGTACAGCTCCTTACTCTTCATGTTGACGAGGGGACCGCGCTTACTCGTCATAACAGATTTCCTCTACATTTATGGTATATACAGAGCTTGGCCATAAATTAATTTTTAAAAAAATAGCATTTTTGGTGCGAGTCGGGAGAGGTATGACATTTATTTTAGCGTAGTTTCCAGGCAGTGATTGGCCCTGCGGAAAGAGTACGGAGCGATAATCCATGCAGAAATATCTTTTTGATTTCAATGTTTACGTTACGTACACTGCAACTAAACCGAAATAATGCTCAACTTACCGTGTTTATTAATATTTTCATGAAAGGCCTGGAAAGGAAAGACAATGGAAAATTTGGGATTACAAATAAATTGTAAGGCGCACTCGAGAACTTCGTAAATGAAATTAGATACTGTTATTTTCCAGTTCATGATTTAAACTTGCCCGGGTTATATCTATTGCCAGGCCAATGGGACTATTTTACCCGCACCGTGAACCTAATGTTTGCGTGCAGCTGCCGCGGACTGATCGAAGGTCAAAAAGAAACTAATAGAAAGCGCAGTTCTGTACGCTTTAATTATGATCCCATCTTGGAAAGTTAATTACAGAGATCTGGCGGGCGCTTTATGTACAATTTCCTATAGATTCATTTACAATGGCAAATTTTTTTTTGCCTTTCCTTTTCAAGCCTTTTAATAAACGCAATATACTGTGCATTATTTCGGCTTATTTACAGTGAAAGTAACGTAAAAATTGAAAATAATGTTTCCGCACATGGACTTGATCCCATGATCCTAGTATTACCGTTCTGTACTGTTTCCGCAGCGCTAACCACCGCCTTGAAACTATGCTTATACTGTACAGTCACATTAATGTTACCACTTGTCACGAACCTGAATAACCACTTTCTGCAGCGAGGACGTCTGCGAAAGGTGCAGGAAGGGTGTCAGTGAGGTTCAGAAAGGTACCGGCAGCGATGCAGAGCAATTTCGAATCCATTGGCCAGCTGCGCTAGGTTTCTCTGCTGAGGAACCATGGCGTAAACAGTCCGATCGAGGTGCTCCAACGGATTCTCCATTTTGTTTAAATACGGGGAGTCTGGTGGCCAGCGGAATACAATACACTCATCCTGGTGCTCTTCGAATCGCTCACGTACACTGTGATCTGTGTGACGCGTTGCATTGTCCTACATCTACATCCATACTCCGCAAGCCACCTGACGGTGTGTGGCGGAGGGTACCTTGAGTACCTCTATCGGTTCTCCCTTCTATTCCAGTCTCGTGTTGTTCGTGGAAAGAAGGATTGTCGGTATGCCTCTATGTGGGCTCTAATCTCTCTGATTTTATCCTCATGGTCTCTTCGCGAGATATACGTAGGAGGGAGCAATACATTGCTTGACTCCTCGGTGAAGGTATGTTCTCGAAACTTCAAAAAAAGCCCGTACCGAGCTACTGAGCGTCTCTCCTGCAGAGTCTTCCACTGGAGTTTATCTATCATCTCCGTAACGCTTTCGCGATAACTAAACGATCCTGTAACTAAACGCGCAGCTCTCCGTTGGATCTTCTCTATCTCTTCTATCAACCCCATCCGGTACGGATCCCACACTGCTGAGCAGTATTCAAGCAGTGGGCGAACAAGCGTACTGTAACCTACTTCCTCTGTTTTCGGATTGCATTTCCTTAGGAATCTTCCAACGAATCTCAGTCTGGCATCTGTTTTACCGACGATCAACATTATATGATCATTCCATTTTAAATCACTCCTAATGCGTACTCCCAGATAATTTATAGAATTAACTGCTTCCAGTTGCTGACCTGCTATATTGTAGCTAAATGATAAGGGATCTTTCTTTTTATGTATTCGCAGCACATTACACTTGTCTACATTGAGATTCAATTGCAATTCCCTGCACCATGCGTCAATTCGCTGTAGATCCTCCTCCATTTCAGTACAATTTTCCATTGTTACAACCTCTCGATACGTCACAGCATCATCCGCAAAAAGCCTCAGTGAACTTCCGATGTTATCCACAAGGTAATTTATGTATATTGTAAATAGAAACGGTCCTACGACACTTCCCTGCGGCACACCTGAAATCACTCTTTCTTCGGAAGATTTCTCTCCATTGAGAATGACATGCTGCATTCTGTTATCCAGAAACTCTTCAGTCCAATCACACAATTTGTCTGATAGTCCATATGCTCTTTGTTCATTAAGCGAGTGTGGGGATCTGTATCAAACGCCTTGCGGAAGTCAAGAAACACGGCCAGTGTCTACGGCCCTCTGAGTCCCGTGGGTTTCACACGATCGTTTTTTTCGAAACCCATGCTGAATCCTACAGAGTAGATTTCTAGTCTCCAGAAAAGTTATTATACTCGAACCTAATACGTGTTCCAAAATTCTACAACTGATCGACGTTAGAGATATAGGTCTATAGTTCTGCACATCTGTTCGACGTCCCTTCTTGACGGGGATGACCTGTGCCCTTTTCCAATCCCTTGGAACGCTACGCTCTTCTAGAGACCTACGGTACACCGCTGCAAGAAGGGGGGCAAGTTCCTTCGCGTACTCGGTGTAAAATCGAACTGGTATCCCATCAGGTCCAGCGGCCTTTCCTCTTTTCAGCGATTTTAATTGTTTCTCTATCCCTCTGTCGTCTATTTCGATATCTACCATTTTGTCATCTGTGCGACAATCTCGAGAAGGAACTACAGAGCAGTCTTCCACTGTGAAACAGCTTTGGAAAAAGACATTTAGTATTTCGGCCTTTAGTCTGTCCTGCTGGTAGATGCCAAAGTGCCAAGTAAAAAGAAACCGCATGTAGTGCAGGACATGGTCCCAAGGATAGCTGCATACTTGGGTTAATCAACTGTGCCTTCTAGAACAACGAGATCTCCCAAGGAATGCCACGACAACATTCCCCCAGACCAAAGCGCCCTCTCTTCCGATCTGGACCTTTCCGATGGTAGTTCAGCGTTTTAGCTTTCGAACGCTTCACGCCGATTGAGCATAAAACGTGATTCATCTAAAGAGGCCACCTGTCGTCACTCTGTGGACGTCCAGCTGCAGTACTTGCGTGTACATTCCAACCATCGTTGAACAGTGGTCACCATGGGTGCATGAAGCAGACGCCTGCGGCCGAAGCACATACCCACGAACGTTCACTGAACGGTCGTTGGGGAGATACTGTCGGTAGCCCCTCTGGACGGTCTGTTGCTTACTAGCTGCCCGTCTATTCGCCCCGTAACACATCTTCGCAGCCGTCGTCCATCACCGTGGATGCCAAAACAGCGCTATCCACACCGGAGCCGAGTCAGCCGTGGTGCACTACGAATCACAGTGTACTTTTTTTTTTTTTTTTTTTGTGGTTTTAGGGCGCACAACTTCAATGGTCATTAGCGCCCTGACTACTCTAAAAACGCACCGCGAGGCACAAGTTGACAACAACTAAAAGGGAAAACACGCTAAAAGAGACGGACAGGCATAGGATTAAAAAACAACATCAAATGTCCTTAGCGAGGTTTGTCAAATTGATAAAACAAAGAACACGAGCAGCTGCTCGTGGGTCATCCGCTAAAACGGCATCGAAAGTATTAGGCAGGTTAAGATCGAGGCGCAGTTGGTTTAGATCGGGACACGACATTAAAATGTGTCTAACCGTCAGCAAGTGCCCACATGGGCAGAACGGCGCCGGCGCAGCCGTCAGCAGATGGCGATGGCTGAACCGGCAGTGTCCAATCCTTAACCTTGCTAAAACGACCTCCTCCCGCCGAGAAGGGCGTGAGGAGGACGTCCAAGCCACGGGAAGAGGTTTTAAGGCCCGAAGCTTGTTGTCGGTAAGTGCAGCCCAATCGGCATGCCACAGCGACACAACGCGCCGACAAATGACCCTGCTAAAATCGGACGAAGGGACACAACAAGAAGCTGTCCGAGGCTGGAGGACCGCAGCCTTGGCCGCGGCATCTGCAGCTTCGTTCCCAGGGATACCGACATGGCCAGGAACCCACATAAAGCTAACTGGCGGACTGACGTCCACCAGCCGCTGAAGAGAGCGTTGGATCCGGTGTACGAAAGGGTGAACCGGGTACGGATCACTGAGGCTCTGGATGGCGCTCAGGGAATCTGAGCAGATGACATAAGCAGAATGTCGGTGGCGGCAGATGTAAAGAACAGCCTGGTAGAGGGCAAAGAGCTCAGCTGTGAAGACCGAACAATGATCATGGAGCCGGTATTGGAAACTTTGTGCCCCGACTATAAAGGAACACCCGACCCCGTCATTGGTCTTAGAGCCATCTGTATAAATGAAAGTCATGTTGATGAACTTCGAACGAAGTTCCAAAAAACGGGAGTGGTAGACCGAACTGGGGGTGACCTCTTTTGGGAGCGAGCTGAGGTCAAGGTGAACGCGGACCTGAGCCTGGAGCCAAGGTGGCGTGTGGCTCTCGCCCACTCGAAAGGTTGCAGGGAGTGAAAAATGAAGGTGTTGAAGGAGGCGACGAAAGCGAACTCCAGGGGGTAGCAGGGCAGAGACATACAACCCGTATTGACGGTCGAGAGAGTCGTCAAAAAAGGAACGATAAGACGGATGGTCGGGCATTGACAGTAGCCGACAGGCATACCGACAAAGCAGTATATCGCGCCGGTAAGTGAGCGGCAATTCACCAGCGTCAGCATGAAGACTCTCTACGGGACTGGTATAAAATGCTCCGATCGCAAGTCGTAAACCCCGATGTTGTATGGAGTTGAGGCGGCGTAAGATGGATGGCCGTGCAGAGGAGTATACGAAGCTCCCATAATCCAGCTTGGAGCGGACGATCGACCGATATAGACGAAGTAGGACGGTTCGATCCGCTCCCCACGACATACCACTAAGAACGCGGAGGACATTTAAAGAACGGGTACAACGGGCGGCCAAATATGACACATGTGGAGACCAGCTAAGTTTCCTGTCAAATGTAAGGCCTAAAAATTTGGTTGTCTCCACGATTGGGAGAGCAACGGGACCAAGTCGTAAGGACGGTGGGAGAAACTCTTTGTAGCGCCAGAAGTTAATACAGACCGTCTTCTCGGCAGAAAAACGGAAGCCATTGGCGACACTCCAGGAGTAAAGACGGTCAAGAGAACGCTGAAGACAGCGCTCCAGGACACGTGTACACTGCGCGCTGCAATAGATGGTAAAATCGTCCACAAAAAGGGAGCCTGATACATCAGCTGGGAGGCAATCCATTATTGGATTGATCGCGATGGCGAACAGAGCGACGCTCAAAACTGAGCCCTGTGGCACCCCATTCTCCTGGCGAAAGGTGTCGGACAGGACAGAACCCACACGTACCCTGAACTGTCGATCCATTAAAAAGGAACGAATAAAAAGAGGGAGGCGACCGCGAAGGCCCCATGTATGCATGGTGCGGAGAATGCCCGCCCTCCAACAGGTGTCGTAAGCCTTCTCTAAATCAAAGAACACAGCCGCGGTCGGGCGCTTCCGCAAGAAGTTATTCATAATGAAGGTCGACAAGGTAACCAGATGGTCAACAGCAGAGCGGCGCCTACGAAATCCACATTGGACATTGGTAAGTAGGCGTCGAGACTCAAGCAGCCAAACCAATCGAGAGTTAACCATTCGCTCCATCACTTTACAGACACAGCTGGTAAGTGAGATAGGTCGATAACTGGAAGGCAAGTGCTTGTCCTTCCCCGGCTTAGGAATCGGGACAACAATAGACTCGCGCCAGCATGCGGGAACATGTCCCTCAATCCAGATGCGATTGTATGTACGAAGAAGAAAACCTTTACCCGCAGGAGAAAGGTTCTTCAGCATCTGAATATGAATAGAATCAGGCCCTGGAGCGGAGGACCGTGATCGGCCAAGTGCGGTTTCGAGTTCCCGCATGGTGAATGGGGCATTATAACTTTCACAATTCGAGGAGCAAAAGTCAGGTGGCCTAGCCTCCTCTGCCTGTTTGCGGGGGAGGAAGGCAGGGTGGTAATGAGCGGAGCTCGAAACCTCGGCGAAAAAGCGGCCGAAGGCATTGGAGACAGCCTCAGGGGCCACAAGGACTTCATTCGCGACCTTCAAGCCAGAAACTGGGGAGTGGACCTTAGTGCCAGATAGCCGGCGCAGGCTACCCCAGACAACAGAAGAAGGAGTAAAACTGTTGAAGGTGCTTGTGAAAGCAGCCCAGCTGGCTTTCTTGCTTTCGTTAATAATACGACGACACTGAGCACGTAATCGTTTATAATTAATACAATTCGCCACTGTAGGGTGGCGTTTAAAGGTGCGTAAAGCACGTCGACGAGCACGTAAAGCGTCTCTACATGCTGCGGTCCACCAGGGGACCGGTACGCGACGTGGAGAAGAAGTAGGGTGAGGGATGGAATATTCAGCAGCAGCGAGAATGACTTCCGTGAGGTGTGCGACCTGACGATCGCAGCTTGTGAAGGTTTGATCCTGAAAGGTCGCCCTGGAAGAAAAGAGCCCCCAGTCTGCCTTGGAGATGGTCCAACTAGAGGAGCACGGAGAGGGAGTATGCTGCAGGAGATGGATAACACACGGGAAGTGGTCGCTCGAATATGTATCAGCAAGTGCATACCACTCAAACCGGCGTGCAAGTTGGGGAGTACATATAGAGTGGTCTAAATGGGAATAGGTATGAGATGTGTCCGAAAGAAAAGTAGGGGCGCCAGTATTAAGGCAGACAAGATTGAGCTGGTTGAAAAGGTCTGCTAACAAGGAGCCCCTCGGGCAGGAGGCTGGAGAACCCCAAAGGGGATGGTGGGCATTGAAGTCTCCAGTGAACAAAAACGGTGCAGGTAGCTGAGCAATAAGTTGCATCATGTCTGCCCTGGTAACGGCAGATGACGAGGGAGTGTAAACGGTACAAAAGGAAAACGTAAAAGTGGGGAGAGTAATGCGGATGGCGACTGCCTGCAGGCCGGTGTGCAACGTGATGGGATCGTAGTAAATATCATCCCGAACCAGCAACATAACCCCTCCATGAGCTGGGATTCCTACCATAGGGGGTAGGTCAAAACGCACAGAGGTGTAGTGTGCCAAGGCAATGTGATCGCATGGGCGTAGCTTCGTTTCCTGGAGGGCTACGACGAGCGGACGATGCAAGCGGAGCAGCAACTTCAAGTCCTCTCGGTTGGAGCGAATGCTGCGAATATTCCAGTGAATAAGTGCCATCGTAAGAAAAGGAAGATGAGAGAAGGGGTCACCTCGAAGGCCGCTTAGGGCCTGGCTTCGAGCGAGCACTGCCGCCGCTATCAGTAGGCGGACAGTCATCGTCCATGGGGTCTATAGGGTCATCGGCCATCTCGGGAGGATGGCCGGGAGGGGGAGCTTCCTCCGCCGGTGAACGGCCAGATGTACGGCTACCGGCGGTGCGGCCAGGCGAAACGGATGACGGCCTGGGGCGGCAACCGCTGGGTGGCGCAGGAGAAGAGATGCGCCGTGGCGGAGAAGGAGAACTGTGCTTCCTATGCGCCTTTTTGGAAGGACGTTTGGTGGAAGTATCGGTCGAAGGCTGGGAGGTCGAGGGACGGAGGAAGTCTGCACGGGATGGTTCCTTCTTGAAGGACCGTGCATCTGACTTCGGTGTCTTCGACTTAGCAGAAGCTGAGGAAGTGGCTGGTGTCTGTGGTGTGATGGGAGGAAGAGGAGACGTCGACCGCGCGATCTTAGCACTGGCCGAACGGACGACCGTGGTGCTGAAGGTCAGATCGCATGTCTGGGTTGCGACCTCCCGGGTAGTCCGAGGAGAGGCGAGGACAGTACTATATTTCCCCGCTGGGAGCAGCGTGGGCTTCCTACTAGCCAAGAGCTTGCGAGCAGCCGAGGTGGACACTTTCTCTTTGACGCGAATTTCTTGGATGCAACGTTCGTCCTTATAGACAGGACAGTCGCGGGAGGATGCGGCATGGTCACCCTGACAGTTCACACAATGAGGAGACGGAGGTGGACAGTCACCCTCATGGGCATCCCTGCCACAAGTGACACATTTAGCCGCATTGGAACAAGACTGTCGAGTGTGATTGAAACGCTAACACTGGTAGCAGCGCGTAGGTGTCGGGACATAGGGGCGAACAGAAATAACCTCGTAGCCCGCCTTGATGCGCGATGGCAGCTTAACACTATCGAAGGTCAAGAAGAGTGTCCGGGTCGGTACAAGGTCGTTGTTGACCTTTTTCATGACCCGATGGACAGCCGTCACGCCCTGCTCAGCGAGGAAAGATTGAAGCTCCTCGTCAGTCAATCCGTCGAGGGAGCTAGTATACACTACACCACGAGACGAATTCAAAGTTCGGTGGGCCTCCACCCGGACAGGGAACGTGTACAGGAGGGTGGCCCGAAGCAGTTTTTGTGCCTGAAAGGCATTCTCAGTTTCTAGTAATAAGGTGCCGTTACGCAACCTGGTACAAGATTTGACAGATCCGGCTATGGCATCAACGCCCTTCTGAATAACAAAAGGGTTGAC
Source organism: Schistocerca cancellata (assembly GCF_023864275.1). Lineage (NCBI taxonomy): Eukaryota > Metazoa > Arthropoda > Insecta > Orthoptera > Acrididae > Schistocerca > Schistocerca cancellata. Next base: position 440,294,693 of record NC_064631.1, read on the forward strand.
AGAGGAAAAATCCTTTCCGTCCTCAGTGCGAGAAACTACGAGGAACTGTGGGGCAGGCGGTAGTACTTTTGTCACTGTTGGCTGGTCACGTTTCCGTTTTTGGGTCGAAGTCGAAAGCGATGGAGTAGAATCCATTGCGGAGGAATCCCCCATGATTGCCAGCGTCTCCGATGGCGCGCTCCTTCCTTGTGGGGACCCTCTCAGAGGGCACTCCCGCCTTAGGTGAATGTTTACACCTCAGGTCACACCTCCCGAGAAACAGACGGAGGGACCAATCGGCATGGTCAGAAGGTATCAGCTCAGGCAATCACCCCTCCCCGGGCCTGGCCTTTACCAGGGGGTACGCGCGTGCCTTACATGTCTACCCAGGGCGGGGACTTACGCGTTACCCCGTCACCGGCTACGCGTGCGAACGCGTGGGTCGGCCTTCAGACACGCACAGGGAGGAAGGAAGAAGAGGAAAAAGAAGAGAGAGAGGGAGAAAGAGGACAGACTGTCTCAAACGCCGAGGCGGAGACCAGAGAAGGCAAGGAGAAGAAGGCAATGAGAAGGCAAGGAGAAAAAGGCAATGAGAAGGCAAGGAGAAAAAGGCAATGAGAAGGCAAGGAGAAAAAGGCAATGAGAAGGCAAGGAGAAAAAGGCAATGAGAAGGCAAGGAGAAAAAGGCAATGAGAAGGCAAGGAGAAAAAGGCAATGAGAAGGCAAGGAGAAAAAGGCAATGAGAAGGCAAGGAGAAAAAGGCAATGAGAAGGCAAGGAGAAAAAGGCAATGAGAAGGCAAGGAGAAAAAGGCAATGAGAAGGCAAGGAGAAAAAGGCAATGAGAAGGCAAGGAGAAAAAGGCAATGAGAAGGCAAGGAGAAAAAGGCAATGAGAAGGCAAGGAGAAAAAGGCAATGAGAAGGCAAGGAGAAAAAGGCAATGAGAAGGCAAGGAGAAAAAGGCAATGAGAAGGCAAGGAGAAGTCAAGGGAAAGAGTAAGGAAGACAGTGAGGTGGAGAAGAGCAAAGAAAGGGACCAACAAAAGGAAGGAAGAAACGAGAAGTTTAAAACCAAAAAGACCACGATTATAGGTCGTGAAACCGTCCGTCTCCGGACGCAGGCGCTAACTACCCCCGTGAGGGGGATGGACTCCTTTTAGTCGCCTCTTACGACAGGCAGGAATACCTCGGGCCTATTCTAATCCCCGGACCCGCAGGGGGGTCACAGTGTACGTTAACCACAAGGGGACGCAAACAGTTTACAAACTTAGCCTTTTAGGTGCTTCCATCCTTGGACCGCAAGTTAATAATCATGCCCTTTTGGAATCAGGTAATTTGCTCCGTTTCGGTATTACCACGACAGTGACTGCACTGTTTCCCGCGTCCTACAAACACGCTTTACATACCCTCCGCCGCTCGTGCTGTCATCTGCCGTTTGCGTTGACGTAAAACATAGATATTGGTCTCATTAATGTGACTGGACCGTGAATTTCAAGCAGTCAAATGCGTTCACAGTCGCCAACGAAGACACTAATCACATGACGCTTGACACATCCGTGTGCACTGCTGCATGTTCCAAAAAGCAAGTTCCAAGATTAGATGTATTTTCGTAAGTTGCTTACTTTTATTGATATTACTCATTAGCTAACTTTTTACAGTAGCTACACAACGACAGAAGACCCATCTGCCAGAGTATTCCATCTTTCTTCTTTTTCCTTGCCTTTATCCCCCATCTTCATGGAGTCGGCATTTTAATTTTCGAATGTGACCATGTTAGTGGTACAAGGCAGCCTCCTGTCGCCACCCTCCCCCTCCCCTGGGACGGAATTTGTGCATCCCCTTCTGTCTGCGTCAAGTGTTATCACCAGTGATAGTCTGCGAACGTTTTTAAAATGTTTGCGTAACGTATAGCTGAGGCAGGGGGGGAGGGGGGGGGACGACGACGACAGACCGAGATTCACGTAGTCGGATGTGGGGAGCCGCCTAAAAACCACATCCAGGCTGGACAACGCAGCTGCCGTCGTCGTTGTCGTCGTCGTCAACCCGCCGGGCGGATTCGAGCCGGGGCCGGCGCGCCAACCCGAATCCCGGAAGTAGCGTGTTTAGCCGTCGGCTCACGAGGCGAGGCAGCGAACGTCGACGTGCTCGCTGACGGCCATCCGAAGTCACGAGACACAGCACTGTCGGCACACGCCACGAGCTGGGTAATGTGATTCTGCGCTCTTAGCGGCAGCTGTCGGCTTTATGGGCTCAAAACCCGTACAGTGAGTCCACAAAAATCAACGCGCGTGGATCTCCTATGTTAATTCTTATTAAAACGCTAATTTCTTTTCTTGACCATATGCTAATCGTATTGTTCTGTCTGTGGTACACTCAAATAAAAACTTTAATATCCGTAAACGTTTAATAAGACAAAAATGAAAGCTACATGTCCACACAGGAAGGACATGAAACTTATAGAAATTCATCAAATCGAATAAACTTACTCCTGACAGAGAGCGCACTTATAATTACCTTATATTATAGAAATTATCTCTCTCAATTTTATACGAAAATTCCATAGCCCTTTAGGAAATGCGAACGTGTGAAACAAATTGGATACGGCGGGACTCGAACCCTCTTCCAGTTCACCATCGGTTCCCAATCATGGGACCTCAACGAAAGCTTCTCTCGGCCGCATACTTTATTTTACAGTCTTCTAAAGGCTGTAATCGCCGAAATACTGACAGGAATGACATTTTTCACGAATCTTCAACGGGTCGTTGCCTCAAAACGGCTTACTTTCGTATAAACCGAAAATAATTGAGTACGAAAATTCTTTAACCACCACCATGACGCTTCCCGCCATTTCATTAGAACAAGTAGCATCCCTAACGATTCGTTCTCGAGACAGTGTGTAGGTGCTTATAAACAGCATATATTCATAGGATGAACCGTATAGCATAAAACCAACGAGTATGGACTTGTCCTGAAGACGACAAGTCGAGCACCGCGTCTTACTTGCAACTTGTTACGTAGGCAGCTTTCTTGCTTCCCACTGGTTATACTTTACGTGGCACGTTGCCTACATATCGCAGAACTTATTTTGTGTTTCATGTGACGAAATGGCTCCTCAACGAGAAACACACACATCAAAAAAGTTTTGCACCACTTCGGTTCCAAGAGTTCCGGAACCTGTACAGAAAATTGGAATAGAAATCAGCCTAAAAATCATTTCCGCTCTTTTTCTTGCTCATGAAAACCACACATTGCATGTTGTACCACCATACAGTGAGACATTCAGAGGTGGTGGTCCAGATTGCTGTACACACCGGTACCTCTAATCCACAATTTCATCAAGGCACTGTTGGTCGAGATTGCTCCACTCCTCAACGGCGATTCGGCGTAGATCCTTCAGAGTGGCTGGTGGGTCATGTCATCCATAAACAATCCTTTTCGATCAATTCCAGGCATGTTCGATAGGGTTCATGTCTGGAAATATGTTGGCCACTCTAGTCGAGCGATGTTGAAGGAAGTCATTCACAATATGTGCACGATGGAGAAGCGAATTGTCGTCCATGAAGAAGAATGCCTCACCAATATGCTGCCGATATGGTTGCACTATCGGTCGGAGGATGGCATTCAAGTACCGTACAGCTGTTACAGCGCCTTCCATGACCACCAGCGGCGTACGTCGGCCCCACATAAAGCCACCCCAAAACATCAGAGAACCTCCACGTTGCTGCACTCGCTGGACAGTGTGTCTAAGGAGTTCGGCCTGACCGGGTTGCCTCCAAACACGTCTCCGACTATTGTCTGGTTCTAGGTATATGCAACAATCATCGGTGAAGAGGACGGTATGCCAATCCTGAGCGGTCCATTCGGCATGTTCTTGGGCCTATCTGTACCGCGCTGCATGGTGTCGGGGTTGCAAAGATGGACCCCGCTGTGGACGTCAAGTGTGAAGTTGCGCATCATGCAGCCTATTGTGCACAGTTTGAGTCGTAACACGACGTCCTGTGGTTGCACGAAAAGCATTATTCAACATGGAGGCGTTGCTGTCAGGGTTCCTCCGGGACATAATCCGTAGGTAGCAGTCATCCACTGCGGTAGTAGTCCTTGGCCCGAGGTTTGGAGTCTAAGCTGTGGATAGCTGTTCCTCCAAGATCCTTACGGGTTGGAATAGTGTTGCCTCTCGTTGCGGATGGTCCTTGCGCGTTATTTGTGATAAATCCTGGTTGCCAGCATGCAGGCATGCTGGCGGTGATGTTGGCTGTTGATGTTGTACTAGATCTTCTTCCCCTCGCTTGCGATGTTTTTCAGTGAGGACTCCAGCTCGGGTGAGAGCTTCCTCTCTCCATCTCGGACTTCTTTCTTCAGCCGCGCGACCGCATCCTTCAAGATGAAGCCCCAGTCGCGCAGCGTGAAGACTGGGTTCGATTTGATGGTGTGGAGGTCCTTCTTCGTGTAGAATTTGAGCATAATTGCCCGATATCCGCCCGAAGCTCGAACGGCCGGTGTGGAAGTGGTGGCTTCCGTTTCCCTTCCGCTTGTGCGAAAATGTAGCGTTTTCTTTGGACGTCGTACCGCCCATCTCGCCCCATGGTTGCGATCTTCTTGAGTATCTCTGGCAGGTTCTTGACGTCCGGGAAATGTATGACTTCAGAGTGCATCCCTCCTCCAACTTGATCTCGTTTGTCCTGCTGCTTCTTCTTCTTCTCCACATCCGGCGGTGGCGGCGGCGGCGGTACAGGCTGCACCACGTCCATGGGCGTCTCCCCGGTTTCCTGTATTGCTACAGGTTCCGGGGCGACGTCCATTTGTGTACACACATCCACCCCAGTTTGTCGCACCACCGTGGGGGTGGCATCGGGGGCGGGTGTCTTCTTTTGCAGCGTCCTGAGTTCTTCCCGCAACTCTTGCAGCTGCCGGTGGAGACCGATGATCTCCTGCATTGCCGCCCTCTCTGCCGCCATCGCGGCTTTGAGGGCGGTTACGATCCGCCCACTCGCCGGCCCTTGATAGCTCGCGCGGTTAGTTTCGCTAGTTGCCGCCGCCGACGATACACTACCTGACTAAAACAGGGAAGCAGCCGGAAGGAATAGTCAGATGTCTAACTCCGTACACACACCACCGGCAGGTATGTACATGTTTACAGTAGCTATTCTCTGTGACAAGTGGAAAAGCTACCAGACAGCATTAGTGTTGTGTGGTATCCTACATAAGGGGCGTGAACAGCGTCAGATGTTGACTATCACTGAAGTACACAGATTCCATGTAGTCATGGGAGATAGTGTTATCGCAGCACCTGACACTCTGAATAAGTCTCGTTGTGGGTCCCCATTTGGTCGGCTGGTTGAACTGTGCCATGTCCACGTCTGTGCAGCATTCGATTGCGACAGTGGCCCGACGTTGAACAGCACGAAAACGTGAGGGCTGCCATCCTCATCACCAAGGTTCCGGTCGACCGCATCTGACCACCATCGTGATCGCATCAGATCCGCATCTGCCATCCGAAAACAATTAATGGATTCCCGGCAACGTTCTGTACACTCACGCAAAGTATGTCTGAGACTAATAGCAGCAGGACTAGGAAATTATCGTCCCATGCGTAGGTTGCTGTTAACACTATGCTGCCGTCCGGCGACACCACAGTGGTGCCGTGAGTATAGTATCACGCAGTGCCCGGCGACAGCACGTTAGTACCTTTTGCATTCTGTTGGTGTTTTGTTTAGATAACAATAAGTTACACACGTCAACAAGTTTTTTGTTTTTATAAGTATTGTGCTCTTTCATCAAGGCGGACGAAAGAGACAATAGAATGATTTGCGAAGAATCCGCGGACGTCTTGTCTGACGTTCCGGACGGTTTGGCCGATTGGGAAGAAAACATTGGATGTCAAAGAAATGAAAGTGAAGCACAATCGTAGGAAGATAGTGAAATACGTCCAAGAAGAATTCGGCGAACGCTACGGTTGCCAACAGATTCGGCTGAATCAGACGAAGAAGACAGTGGTCAGACTGAGTTACCGAGGACCAATAATAAATTTGAAGGATCCCAGGGTTCAAACTTATTTCCCAAAGATACACAGAGCGTCGAGGATGTCGTAGAATTATATATTGGGAACGATCTATTTGAATATATTAGCAACGAAACCAAAAAGTACTACAGTCAAAATTGCAATAGAAGGAAACTGGATTTAAAAAATGCCAAATTTGTCGACGTTACGGGACCCGAAAGTAGGAAACTGTTTGGGCTTGCTATCTTTATGGGAATTTTAAGAAAAACAAGGATCAATGATCATTGGTCAACGAATCCGTTGATACACACACTGACATTTCGCAAAACGATGTCCCGCAACCGATTCACACAAATATTATCATTTTTACTCTTTTCCGACAGCAACAATAAACCGGATAATGCCGACCGGCTTGTCAAAGTGGAATTCGCAATTGTTTATTTTTCCAAAAAGTTTAAAGAAAGTTTAAAGAAACGTTTAACCTAAGTCAAAACATCTCAATTGATGAAGGAATGATACCGTGGCGTGGACGGTTAAATTTTAAAGTTTACAATTCGTCGAAAATTACGAAATACGGCATACTCATTCGGATGTTGTGTGATTCGAGCACGGGATACGTTTCCTGATTCAAGATATATTACGGCGCTGGACAGCCTTTAGCAAAAACAGTGATGGAAATATTGATATCTTCTGATGGAAAGTGGCATCACCTCTGAATGGATAATTATTATCGCAGTGTAGAACTTGCAGAGAAGTTACTTGAAAAGAAAATTCGAGTTTGTGGAACGATACAGCAAAATAGAGGTTTCCGAAAAATTAAAGCGCGCAAAAGTCCATGTGTTTGACGCTTGTCATCAGCGGAAAGGTGACAAGCAGCCGGTGACAAGCCAAGTAATCCCAATTAGCGCTGCCGGCGCCAAGCGAATAAATTTGTACGAGACGTCCGGACGGCCAAGTGTTAACACCACAACACAGACAGCAGCTTTTGGAGTGGTGCTGTGGTCGGGAAGTATGGACTGCAATTGAATGGCGTCACATTGCCTTCAACGGTTTTGCATTGCACCGGATGGCCATATTTGGCAAGAGAAAGTCCCACTCTTGCCATGTTTTTGAGAGCCAGGTAGGCACAGCAGTGTTACTCCTGGCGTCATGGTGTGGGTAGTCACAGGGTATGAATTTGGGGTACGGCTGCTAGTGACTGAGGGAACTCTGACGGCACAAAGATAATTCAAGGATACTGTATGCCAAGGACGGCCAAGGATTTGGCACGCGACCAAGTATCTGGCTACTTCCCCTATCATCACGCCACGCTATCTAAGTATAAGTTGGGAGAAGAGGGTTGAAACTGCGAATGTGCCGCATTTAACTGACAATGCAGTCACACTGAATGCAGCTTCGTTTCTTATTTCTAAAGAACATAGATCACAAGTTCAGTATTATGTAATTAATTTTGGCGTGATGAAGACAATTTGTATCTGGTACAAAGTGTTGGCATACAGACAAACACAGACAATTTCACAGATTTTTGCACTCGGGTTGCCATGTAATTGCGAATTATTTAGTTTCAAAATTAAAAGAAGCCTTTCACCTAGACCTGTTTAGTGAAATATTTTGTCAAGTTCGCAACCTCACTGTGGAGGTGTGGAAACTCTTCCAGAGGAAAACAACGTAGGCCTCTTGGACAGCCTTAATGTAAAAGAATGTGTCTTTTAAATGGGAATTACATTGTTCATCAGTTTCATCTGTACACGCACAGCAAACGGGCTCGAAAACATATGTACAATTGGCAGTGTCCTCTAAATGTTTAGAAACCTATCCTTGTAACTCTTTCAAGGCTATGAATTCTTCAGACCTCGCATTTTCTTTAATGCCAGTGAGGTTAGGGAAGTGGATGGTGTTTTTTGTGTGAATCTGTCACTTCAACAATCACATTTTCGTTTAAATACATCCCCATAAAATCAGAAATAAGTTGTTTCTCGTCTTGCGATGTCTTACTGTCCTCCCCGATAGCTGAGTGCTCAGCGCGGCAGAATGCTGTGCTCTGGTACTGGGTGTTATGTTATCATCATATCATCCCCATCGACACGCAAATCGATGAAGTGGCGTAACCTAAAAAGACTTTCACCAGACGACCGGTCTATCCGACGGGAGGCTCTAGCCACACGACATTTCATTTCACTGTGAGCAGTGTGCAGTCAAGTCCAATTAAAACGTGATGTCTGCAATACATTCCGAGCGTTATAATTTTCGTCCCTACTCTCGTTCCTACTTCAGAAATTCAACAATAGCGGATTTTTAAGTCGAAAAATCGTTGCAGGCATGCTAGTTGACTTCGCCAACGTACGTTGCAATAATATATGAAGTCAACTTCGTTCAGTTCCACCAAAAACTGTTGCAATTGACAGTGTAACAATGCGTGTAATTTCATGTACATACTATTCCCACCACCAGTTTTATCACATGCTCCATGCTAGCAAATATCACACGAAGTGCTTCTTGATGTACATAACAATGATTGTCATACAAACTGTCAGTCGGTTGTAGTAATTTTTTGCTCTTTCATCGTCAACTACTTTTTTAAATTCTTTCTGCTAGGTGTTGTAATGTAATTCCATAGTAAATCTGCCAACTTTTACCAAATATTAGGAATTTTCCTTCTCGCTACGGTCATTACTAATCTTCTTGGATCGTGAGATGATAGATCGCTAAACTGCCTCGTTTTGTGCAGACTGTGGACCTGTGAACTACATTTATACCACAAAAACAGCGAAAGATAAACATTACTGACACCACGATTCTCCAGAAGTGACGAAACTCCTGTCGACACAAAGGTGCCACATCATAATATTAAACGAAATGTCGCGCTGTACCGACTACTTCCGAGCACCGACATGGGCCGAGCCTCTTGCTTGCTCACTGCTCGCACATTGTGCTCGCGTGCAGTTTGGCACACCGTAGCCGACCGTGCCCCACGTACCCATTTTATTATCTGTTACGTGACAGTATCACGTTGCAGTTTTGAAACAGGTCAATGTTATTCCATTCACGACACACATCTCCATGAAATGTCTGCTGACGCTGGGGTACTCCCGTGGCTTACAAGATCTCCAGATTTGTTCCCAATATAACGCGTGCGACCAGATGCGATGTACGCTCTGTCCCAGTGTCAGTATACAGGATGTCAACAGCCAGCTTGCCTTGGAGAGGATACAACGCCTTTATGACACCTGAATCATTGCACGCAACGGTAAGTGGGAGCATACTGCGAGGTTCTGCGTAAACTGTACTCGATTTTGTAAATAATGAAATAATTTCACATATGATCTCAACCTAGTAAATTCCATTTCGTTCCACCTCCCCTTTCAAGTGCTTCACTTTTCTGGTCAGCAGTGTATTTCAGATGGGTAAAATATAATTATGTTTCTCTGCTTCCTGAGAAATTTCAGTGTGAAAAATTGTGTAATACTGCCACGGCGCAGGATGGCTACAACCAGCCGAAACTCATAGCGTTTACTTTACCTTGTGTGACCAAATCTGGAAACATTTGCAATTTATAATCACCTGACTGTTGTTTCTCCCTTCTAGATCCAGAGGACGTTTAAAACTGCTTCTTTTCTTTACGCTACCTCACACCAACAGACAAGCAAACCTAAGAACTGTAACCGCTTCCGAATCCAGTTGTGATGTCAGGTGGCAGGGAGGTGCTTTCCCGCTGTTCAATCTGACTGAGGAAAGCAGGAAAGTCGCTAAAATAGTTTAAGGGTGTGATGCTTCATGTTAGTCTATGATGGTTTTGCTGACAAACTCAGTTATGTATGACACACCACGTCACCTTACATGGAATCTAATATTAATGAATAATTTATCATGAGTTTTCGAAAGCAAATAAGAAGAGAATTATTGATTATTTTCAAAAATAAGTGCAGTACTTCTATATGGCTTACCACATCGCCTCCCTATGTGTTATTTCTGCACATCCACTCAATCGAAGGGCAAAGTCGTAAAATATGGGATCCACAAACCGTATTTTTTGAGCTGAATAAATTTGTTATGTGTAAGTTGAAGATAATCAACAACCACAACGAATTTGGCAGAATAAAAGAAAAACCCGGAGCCTGTTATCGCTGTAGACTGTAAGAATATGTTTAGTTCCATTAGTTACAAGATTTCTGTGTTGTCATGTTCTGATATTTACACTTCTTAAAAACACGAAGGCCAGCTTTAAAAACAACCACAGCACTGTACAAAAAAAAAGTTGTACTCAATTTAAACTGATAAGCAAGGAGGACGTTCACAAAGGCCAGTACAAATAAGCTAGTGATATAACAGCAAGTATCTTGTTCAAATTTCTGCCGTCCATAGAAAAAATAAGTTCAGGCCGGGACGAGAGAGAGAGAGAGAGAGAGAGAGAGAGAGAGAGAGAGAGAGAGAGGAGCGATCGAACTTCGGCTGCAACGTCGGTGACCGTAAAGAGAAATAATCTCGCAACACCAAGTTTCGTCTCCCTCCGTCACAGCCGCCCGGAACACCTTGACACTCCAGAAGGGATTGCAACATTTACCCATGCTGCACTATGGCACTCCTGTCGCACTGCGCGCACAGGTTGAAGGCAGGCAGCGGAAAATTATCTCAACCAGCATTTCGCCTGGGCTAGTGTCCCAACGCAATTCCGCCTCTGCTAGCAACGTCATTCTGCCAGGGCCAAAAACGTGCCTGAATTTGTTATAATCTTGCAACGTCGCGTTATTCTGACTGTACCACACTCAAAGACTATGCAAAACTTTATAATATAAAGATTTCAGGAGTGTTAATGATAGTAGCAATCGAAACATCCACCATAAAGGACTAACGAAACTATTATGAAGTGATTTCTGAATGCGCAACAAACGGGAGATACTCTGTCTCCTGGACGAACATTTCTCGATCATAATACGTAATTATTTCAGGTTGCATCCTCACGGAGAATAGCGTGGATACGCTTTCTTCTCTCTGTCCTTCAATACAAATAACGAATTTCTTCTAGTGAATTAACAGAGCACTTGAGACGTTTCATGACTTCCGAAATCTAGAACTAACATCACATTCATACACAAGGCGAGGCAGAAAAGGTAGGCCACGCCCAGTACACGGTATTAAACTGTTTATTAGTTTGAAAAGTGGTTCTCTGGACCGAAACATGACAAAAATGTCTACTAAACATGGGTTCTAAAATGCAAATATTGCAAGTTATGAGCAGTTGTTCATCTTCGATACCGTGAAACACTCTTCTACTGAACATGTGCTCATGGCTCGCAGGGTTTGGAGTTCAGAGGCCATATTTAGTGAACATTTTTTCTTGTTTTAGTTTATATTATCACCTACCAAAATATGGAATATTTTTTAACAACTTATTTGACAATGAGCAGTTTTTGCTAAATTAGGGAATAGCGGATGATGTGGAGAATTTACTGACGTACGCTAGTAATTCATAACGTCTATAGCCGCCGAATTATGACATCTACATAGTTTTTTTTATTTTGTTTTAAGTAGAACGACATACTTTTCTTTTGCCATTGTTGGAATAAAACGTAGTAACTTGATAGAATATTAACAACATAACACAGCCGTAAAGTGCTGTTTTGCCTTCAGAAGATGTCTAACAAAAGCATGCCCTACTGCAACGAATACACACACTGATCAGAAGCAGCTGGATACCCTTCTGTAACGCGGAACTGACCACTATACGTTACAAAATACGGACCGCCAATTTAAATGGAGGCGGGTAGCATCGTGTTGTCAATACAGGAGCTGTAACAGCATAATCGGTCGTTCTGGAGACCTAAGTGACTTCGAATGAGGACTTATCACTGGATATCACCTCAGTAACAAATACATCAGAACATTTTAACCCTTCTAAAGCTGCCCAAGTTGACTTTGGCGGTATGTTTATTAAATGGAAACACGACGGAGCACTCCTTGTTAAATCAAACCCAGGCACACGCAATGTACTGACGGATAGAAAACGTGAAGCACTGTGGAGGTAATCGTATGAAATCAGAGGAAGAAATCGTTCACGAGTTACGAAATTCTACCAGCACTTCAGCAAAGCACAATGACTGTGGGCAGGTAGTAAAAAATAATTAGGTACGATTGTCGAGCAGCTCCTCATAAGCCATGCATTTCAGTAGTGAATGCTCAGCGACGCTTCAGGTATTGTACAGGGCGACGCCACTGGGCAGTGTATGACTGGAAACGAGAGATTCAGAATGATGAATCACGCCGTGGGCTGTGTCAATCCGATGAAAACGTTTAGGTTTGTCGAATGCCCTCGTGTGTAATGTCAACAATGAAGTACGGAGGAGATGATGTTACAGTATGAGAGAGGAGTGTTTCTCGTGGTTACGACATGGTCTCCTTATTGCGCTTAATGAAACGCTGCACGCCGAAGGATGTGAATGCATTTTGCATAACTGTGTGTAGTGTACAGCAAATTGGTTGGTTGGTTTAAAAGAAGGAGGGGGGAGACCAAACTGCTAGGTCATCGGTCCCTCGTTCCGATTAAGATAATTCCACAAAGGTGGGAGTAAAATAATCGAGAATACAAAACACAGCTGGAAGAATGGAGAAAACCACAAGAATGACACAAAGGCAACACACACTAAAACAGACAAAATCGGGAAAGAAAACCACAGAGACGCAAGAAACATGTAGAAGAGATCAAAACAAGGGACCACATTACCATGGCTGGCTGAACATGAGAAAAAAAGGGAGAAGCCAGCCAGACAGCAAACCATAAAAACTCCACCCTAAAAGAACTAGGGTGGTGGACACCAAGGGACAAAAGACATGCGCTAAAATCTAGATCAAATAATAAAACCCACCCTCACGAAAAAAACGTAAAACTAAACCTGCTGTTGAGGCATCGTCGCCCACCACAGAATGTGGAGTGCTGGGAAAGTTACAAGTCCGCCGCAGAGCGGCTTAAAAGTGGGCTGTCCAGCAAGAGGTGGGCGACCATCATTTGTGAGCCACAGCGACACCGAGGTGGGTCCTAGCGACGGAGGAGGTAACCATGCGTTAGCCACGTATGGCCAATGCGGAGCCGGCAGACGACAACTGAATCCCTGCGAGAGAACCGAATGGAAGACTTCCACACATTCGCAGTCTCCTTAATGACACGCAGTTTCTTGTGCGTACTGTTATGCTATTCCATCTCCCAAAGCCGAAAAACCTGCGGCGTAAGACAGAACGCAGGTCAGTTTCGGAGATGCCCATCTCCAGAAGCGGTTTCCACGTTGCCTGTTTGCCCAGCCTGTCGGCAAGTTCGTTGCCTGGGATTCCGACGTGTCGTGGGGTTCGCACAACTACCACTGAACGACGGGACCGTTCCAGGGCATAGATGACTCCACAGCACTACCAAAGGATGGCAAGGGTAGCACTGGTCGATAGCTTGTAGGCTGTTCAAGGAGTCTGTACAAAGGAGAAATGACTCGCCAGGGCATGAGCGGATGTGCTCAAGAGCACGAGATAAGGCCGCCAGGTCTGCAGTGAAAACACTGCAGCCATCTGGCAAGGAGTTCTGTTCAATAAGTCCTCCATGAACATACGCAAAGCCTCCGTGACTATCCGCCAATGAGCCGTCGACGTAAACCACTTCATGGCCCCAGTACATGTCGAGAATAGAGAGGAAGTGATAGTGGAGAGCCGCAGGGTTAACGGAGTCCTTAAGGTCATGCAAAGGTCTAGAAGAATCTGCGGCCAGAGTGTACACCATGGAGGTGTACGTGAATAGACCTCGAGGAGAGGTGGTAACGGGAAGGACTTCAGTTCAGACAAAATGGACCAGTCGCGAACCATATTAGTAAACCTTAACCTGGGCCACCTATGGAGGAGATAAACTACCGTGGTTGGGGAAAGTAATTCCGACGCGCAGGATAACTACGAACATGTGCAACGTAACTGGCGAGCAGTTGTGCACGCCTAACCTTCAATGAAGGTACTCTGGCCTCCACCAGGGCGCTGGTCACTGGACTCATCGTAAAACCTCCCGTTGCCAGTCGAACGCCACAGTGGTGCACTGGGTCGAGTAAACGCAACGCTGAGGGCGCCGCCGAACCATAAGCCAGACTCCCATAGTCAACGCGGGATTGACAAGGGCTCTTGAGAGCTGCAGCAGCGTAGAGCGATCTGCACCACAGTTGGTGCTGCTCAGGCAGCGGAGGGCATTGAGGTGCTACCAGCACTTCCGCTTAAGCTGACGAAAATGAGGTAGCCAAGACAATGGTGCTTCGAAAACCCGTACTAAGAATCGATATGTCTCCACTACAGTGAGTGGACCGTCATTAAGGTAAAGTTTTGGTTCTGGATGAACGGTGAGACGCCGACAGAAAAGCATAACAAACGACTTCGCGGCTGAACACTGGAAGCCGTGGGCTAGAGCCCATGACTGCGCCTTGTGAATAGCTCCCTTTAGGCGCCGCTCAGCAACACCAGTACTGGAGTAGCAATATGCAATGCAGAAATCATCAGCATACAGAGAAGAGGAGACCGACGGCCCTACAGCTGCTGCTAGGCCGCTGATGGCCTCTAAGAATAGAGATACACTCAATGCGTAACCCTGCAGAACGCCATTCTTCTGAATATGGAGGGGAACTATGGGAGGCACCAACTTGGATACGGAAAGTACGGAGCGATAGTAACTTTTGGATAAAAATCGGGAGCGGGCCCGATAGACCCCGCTCATACAATGTGGCAAGGATATGATGTTGCCAGGTCGTGTCGTATGCTTTACGTAAGTCAAAAAAGATGGCAACCAGATGTTGGGTTTGAGCACTAGAATGATGGTGCTATCCCATTATTGCGATGGAAAGACGGCATTGCATCAGATCCAGTTGAAGATGACGAGGAGATGTTGCTTGTGTCAGACGAGAGATGTTTAATCATCTGATTGTGGATCCGATCTGGCCCAGAAGATGTGTCGGGGCAATGTGAAAGGGCGCTATGGAGCTCCGACTCTATAGGCAAAAAGCTCGGCGAAGGCAAAGAGCTCGGCGAAGGCAAAGAGCTCGGCGAAGGCAAAGAGCTCGGCGAAGGCAAAGAGCTCGGCGAAGGCAAAGAGCTCGGCGAAGATCTTGACAATCATGTTGGCGTCTGTAGAGAGCACGCCATTGATGTTAACGCCACGGACACCTGTTGGGGTCTGGTGCCCAAAAAGTCGTCTGATCTTCGTCCAGACTTGGGAAGGTGACGTATGGCACCCAATGGTCGACACGTCTCTCTCCCAACACTCCTGTTTCTGTAGTTTTATAAGCAGGCTAACAAGGGCACGGAAAGGTGCCGCTTATGTAGCTGTAGAGCTCGACGACGCTCGTTAATTGCTTCAGCGACTTCTGGCGACCACCAAGAGAATGTCTTTCGCCGGGGGCACCCTAGAGAACGAGTGATCGCGTTTTCTGCCGCAGGAATTATCGTTGTAGTGACCTGCTTAATCACAACGTTGATAGCACCAAGTGAGGGAGATTCAACGGTTACAGCAGAGGTGAAGACTATCCAGTCTGCCTTGTTTGTAGCCCATCTGGGTAGGAGTCCATGGGCATGACGCTGGGAGAGTGACAGGAAGATGGGGAAGTGGTCACTACCAAAAAGGCCATCATGTGCTCTCCAGTGGATAGATAGGAGTCCTGGGCTGCAAACTGATAAATCAATGGCCGAGTAACTACCATGAGCCACACTGAAATGTGTTGCGACCCCAGTACTTAAGAGGCAGAGGTCGAGTTGTGACAAATTTTCGACATCTCTACCTCGGTCAGTAAGCATGGTGCTACCCCACAAGGGTTTATGGGCGTTAACTCTCCCAAAAGGAGGAAAGGTTTAGGGAGTTGATCAATCAGTGTAGCCAATACATTCAGGGGTACTGCACCATCTGGAGGAAGATATACATTGCACACAGTTATTTCCTGCCCCGTTCGTATCCTGACAGCCACATGTTCAAGAGGGGTTTGAAGGGGCACAGCGTCACTACAGACTGAGTTCAGGACATAGAAAAAACTCCACCTGACACTCTATTATAGCAGCTACGGTCCTGTAATATCCCTTATAGCCACAGAAGGCAGGGGTCCGCATTGCCGGGAACCAGGTTTTCTGGAGGGCAATGCATGAAACAGGTGTACAGCTTAACAGTTGCCATAGCTCAGCCAGTTGGTGGAAAAAACCGCCGCAGTTCCACTGGAGGATGACGTGATCGTGAGACTGGGAAGACATGAAACACTCAATGAGGTACTCAACACCTTAGGGTCACCTGCTGCCACTGACGTATTTCCTGAACAGGCTTTATCCATTGTGTCTGAGGGTCTGGCGAGATCTAGGTCCTCAGCTGATGCCAGAATCTTCACCTCATCCTCAGATGCAGAGCTTGTAGACAGCTGTGGAGTGGGTGCCACCGCAATTCCCTTGGTCTTGGCGGGGTCTTCTTTCTGGATTTCTCTCGCTGCTTCTTAGGTTTGTCTGGCTGGGAGGGCTGCACTGATTCAGTCTCCAGGACTGAGGATGATCGTGAAGCCCTATGACCAGCTGCTTTCGGGCACTTCAGCCACTGGCGGGTGTCATATTTCCCATTAGCAGGAATGTGTGAAGGGAGCGACCCAAGAACCCCTTCATAGCGAGAGGAACGCCAAGATGTAGGCACTTGTGGCAACCTGATTATCCCTCAGACCCCGATGGACACGCTGGACGAAATGAACTTCTCGTTGCTCTAAGTTGGCATGCAGCTCGTCGTCGGACTGCAAAAGAAGGTCCCTGTGGAATATGATACCCTGGACTATATTTAAGTTCTTATGGGGCGTGATGGTAACAGTAACCCCCCCCCCCCACCCCGCCCCAACTTTTCACAAGTGAGTAATGCCTGTGACTGGGCAGAGGATGCTTTTTTTATCAAGATTGACCCAGAGTGCATTTTGGACAAGCCCTCCACCTCCCCAAACTTGTCCTCTAAATGCTCTACAAAAAACTGAGGCTTCATTGAGACAAAGGTGTCCCCATCAGCTCTCGTACATACGAGGTATCAGGGTGAATAAGGTTCGCTGCAATCCTTAGCCTGGTGTTCCTCCCACAGTGTGGCCAGGTAGGGGAACTAATTAGGATCATACTTCCTTGCATTGTACTGAGACTTGGAAGGCTTAGAGACTGCTAACATTTGTCCACCAGCAAGTGATGACGTGGTACACTTCACTGCGCTTCATCTGCCCTGATGCCACCCACTCCGACCAGGGGCCCCCCGCATGGGCGCCACCCAGCTGCAGTGAAGGCCACATGGCAGTATGGCACTGCCGGGAGTCCTGATGCCAGTCCTGATGCCCCAGGGTGACGGGCATCTACTCCTTGGCATAAATGGGGAGTTAATGGCACAAATATCAGCAGAGTGATCCCTGTGTAGTCAGGGGGCTACAAGCAACAGGGTACATGGTGTCCCAACCACAACGGACTGGCTGTCATGCCGGATATGATGTGCAAAGAATTCCATGGTCCTCGTCGGCGCAGAAAACGACACTGCATAATGGGTGGAGGAAAACGCACCCAGGAAGGTGTCCTTGCCCAAGAGATGGAGGATTAGCGGGACTGCAATGCCACGATGAGAAAGTGGGCTGAAGATCTCAATGCACAATGGACATGATGCATCATGTAAGGATACCTCCACAACTGGCTCGCTCTTCGGGTAAATTTTGAAAAATGGATGTCAAACCCTACAGGCCGAAAGGTGTGAGACTCCTTTTAGTCGCCTCTTACGACAGGCAAGAATACCTTGGGCCTATTCTAACCCCTGGACCCGCAGGGTGGGCGTACAGCAGGGAAACAGTTCCAGAGACGATGACTGACCATGTACCCTGTCATGAATTAGCATCTGTGAGGCATTGGTTTGTGGACGACAACACTCCTGAAACGAAATGGCCCTGTCCAAGGTCCTGACATGGACCCAGTGGAAAACCTCTGGGATGAGTTAGAACGTCGACTTCGCTCCAGACCTCAGCACTCATGATCACTACCTTTTCTAGTTCCGTTTCTGGAAGACTGGGTGATGGAGCCCCTTAGGGAAATAGCGGAAAGGTCGGGGAAGAAGGCCAGTGTTTACTGTGTCTGTTTGCCGGGGGTCTCATCCGAGATGTGGAGGAGGCCCTGCCGGCGGCGATAGAGAGCACTGAATGCACCCGACTGCAAATTGTTGCTCATGTCGGCACCAATGACTCCTGCCGTCTGGGTTCAGAGGTCATTCTCAGTTGATACAGGCGGTTGGCGGAGTTGGTGAAGGCGGAAAGCCTCGCTCGCGGGGTGGAATCTGAACTAACTATTTGTAGTATCGTTCCCAGAACCGATCGCGGTTCTCTGGTTTGGAGCCGAGTGAAAGGCTTAAACCAGAGGCTCAGACGATTCTGCGGAGATCTGGGGTGCAAATTTCTCGAGCTCCGCTATCGGGTGGAAAAATGTAGGGTCCCCCTGAATAGGTCAGGCGTGCACTACACGCAGGAAGCGGCTACAAGGGTAGCGGAGTACGTGTGGAGTGCACATGTGGGTTTTTTAGGTTAGAGAATTCCCTCCCTTCCCTCCCTAGGCCCGACAAGACGCCTCCTGAGACGCGGCAAGACTGCAGGAGCGTCTATGGTCCCAAAACTGCTCTCATTAATAAACGGTCACAACGCCCATATAGTACTAGGGACAGAAAGTTGGCTGAAACCAGACGTAAACAGTAATGAAATTCTAAACTCAGATTGGAATATATACCGCAGAGACAGGCTGGACAGTGAAGGAGCAAGCGTGTTTATTGCGATAAAAAGTGCAACAGTATCGAAGGAAATTGACGGAGATCCGAAATGTGAAATAATTTGGGTGATGGTCACGGTTAAAGCAGGCTCAGACATGGTAATTGGATGTCTCTATAGGCCCCCTGGCTCAGCAGCTGTTGTGGCTGAGCACCTGAAGGAAAATTTGGAAAATATTTCGAGTAGGTTTCCCCACCATGTTATAGTTCTGGGTGGAGATTTTAATTTGCCGGATATAGACTGGGATACTCAAACGTTCATAACGGGTGGCAGGGACAAAGAATCCAGTGAAATTTTTTTAAGTGCTTTACTGAAAAGTTTTGTCTCAAGTACAGATAGTGTTGAGGATCAGTGGACAAACTTCAAAACCATCGTACAATATGCGTTAGATGAGTAAGTGCCAAGTAAGATCGTAAGAGATGGAAAAGAGCCACCGTGGTACAACAACCGAGTTAGAAAACTGCTGCGGAAGCAAAGGGAACTTCACAGCAAACATAAACATAGCCAACGCCTTGAAGACAAACAAAAATTACGCGAAGCTAAATGTAATGTGAAGAGGACCATGCGAGAGGCGTTCAATAAATTCGAAAGTAAAGTTCTGTGTACTGACTTGGCAGAAAATCCTAAGAAATTTTGGTCTTATGTCAAGGCGGTAGGTGGATCAAAACAAAATGTCCAGACACTCTGTGACCAAAATGGTACTGAAACAGGATGACAGACTAAAGGCCGAAATACTAAATGTCTTTTTCTAAAGCTGTTTCATAGAGGAATACTGCACTGTAGTTCCTTCTCTAGATTGTCGCACAGATGACAAAATGGTGGATATCGAAATAGATGACAGAGGGATAGAGAAACAATTAAAATCGCTGAAAAGAGGAAAGGCCGCTGGACCTGATGGGATACCAGTTCGATTTTACACAGAGTACGCGAAGGAACTTGCCCCCCTTCTTGCAGCGGTGTACCGTAGGTCTCTAGAAGAGCGTAGCGTTCCAAAGGATTGGAAAAGGGCAAAGGTCATCCCCGTTTTCAAGAAGGGACGTCGAACAGATGTGCAGAACTATAGACCTATATCTCTAACGTCTATCAGTTGTAGAATTTTGGAACACGTATTAGGTTCGAGTATAATGACTTTTCTGGAGACTAGAAATCTACTCTGTAGGGATTAGCATGTGTTTCGAAAAAGACGATCGTGTGAAACCCAGCTCGCGCTATTCGTCCACGAGACTCAGAGGGCCATAGACACGGGTTCACAGGTAGATGCCGTGTTTCTTGACTTCCGCAGGGCGTTCGATACAGTTCCCCACAGTCGTTTAATGAACAAAGTAATGTGCTGCGAATACATAGAAAGATAGATCCCTTATCATTTAGCTACAAAATAGCAGGTCAGCAACTGGAAGCAGGTAATTCCATAAATTATCTGGGAGTAGGCATTAGGAGTGATTTAAAATGGAATGATCATATAAAGTTGATCGTCGGTAAAGCAGATGCCAGACTGAGATTCATTGGAAGAATCCTAAGGAAATGCAATCCGAAAACAAAGGAAGTAGGTTACAGTACGCTTGTTCGCCCACTGCTTGAATACTGCTCAGCATTGTGGGATCCGTACCAGATAGGGTTGATAGAAGAGATAGAGAAGATCCAACGGAGAGCAGCGCGCTTCGTTACCGTATCATTTAGTAATCACGAAAGCATTACGGAGATGATAGATAAACTCCAGTGGAAGACTCTGCAGGAGAGACGCTCAGTAGCTCGGTACGGGCTTTTTTTGAAGTTTCGAGAACATACCTTCACCGAGGAGTCAAGCAGTATATTGCTCCCTCCTACGTATATCTCGCGAAGAGACCATGAGGATAAAATCAGACACATTAGAGCCCACAGAGAGGCATACCGACAATCCTCCTTTCCACGAACAATACGAGACTGGAATAGAAGGGAGAACCGATAGAGGTACTCAAGGTACCCTGCACCACATACCGTCAGGTGGCTTGCGGAGTATGGATGAAGATGTAGATTCCTTCACAGAAAATACAGTCACCACACTGGAAGTGTCCACTGCAGAATTTAATCCATCATTAAGGCGAAGGTGAAAAACATCGGATATTGATGTCCAGTAAAAGGTGTCTGAATACTTTTGATTAGTTGCTATACAAGCAATGGCATGACTCACGTATGGCTGGTGTGTTCATCTGTGTGCTTGCAGTTCATCAATCTCAGACTTGCTACTGTAGCAATCGTTCACCTTGCTCGTGAAGACAATTGTCAACAAGGTGGACAGAGTTTTAGTTAATAGTGAACGTCGCCGAACTGTTACAGTATCGATCCGGTTGTATTCTGGAAGGTATCCTAAACGTCGCTGTCTTGGCAAATTTTATAAAAGATTTCAAGAAAATGGGACAGTGAAGAATAAAACATGCTAACGAAAGAAAACAAAATTAACAGCAGCAGACGATAGGAATGTGACTAGCATTTCAGCAGCGATAACATGCACTCCGAATGTCATTACAAAGCAGTTCGAACGTGTGGGTGTGATCGGCCGACAAAGTCCTCTGCAAATATAAAATTAAAACGCATCCCATCCCTTCCATACTTCGATCTATCTACAGTTTCATAGCAGTGACTGTCAGAATCTATTACAGATTTCAGAATGATGTCTACACAAACTGCTAATACTCGTAGATACGGCGTTTCCGTGGCAGGCTTGATTTACGGGTGCAACATCGTTTGAAAACTTGAGGCAGATTTGCAGTCAATAAATCCACACTACCTCAGAAACGTGGATCAACAACGATCTTTGTCGGCCGAGACGTAAGGCGAACTTTTCAGTAATTCATCCCATTAGGGCGCTAAATAGCCAGTACTATGTACAACGGTCCTTAGCAGGTACGTTGCTGCAGTTATTGGAAGACATGCTATACGACATAAGGCAACAAATGTGGCGGTTGACCCGCCCTTTCCGCACAGATAATTACATAAATTCTTACCGCAATAATTGGAAATCGTTGGACCGGTCTTTTGGTGAAACACGAATGGCCTACACCCTTGCCGGACGAACAGCTCTGGAGAATTAAAACAAATGTTTACAAGGAAACACCGATGACTCCAGAAGACATGAAATGAAGGAAAGACGGAAGATTCGCGATTTTTTTATTTATTTATTGGCATTCAGGACGTGCCCACTCAGGCTTCTCAAGAGTGGAATGTCAGCTATGACGACACGAACATTAGAACACCACAACACCCAGTCCCCGAGCGGAGGAAATCTCCGACGCGGCCGGGAATCGAATCCGGGCCTCTTCGCCTGGCAATCTACCCCAAGGACGGCGCGGCTACCGAAGCGGGCGAGATCAGTGTTTAACGTTCCGTCGACAACGAGGTCACTAGAGATGGAATACAAGCTCAGATTACGTAAGGATGAGGAAGGACATCGGCCGCACCCTCCCAGCATTTGTCTTAAGTGATTTCGGGAAATCACGGGAAAACATGAATCTGAATAATCGGACACACATACGAACCATCGTCCTACAGACAGGAGTCCAGTGTGCGCCAGCTCGCCCGCTAAGACGTGAGAAGGCTGAGACCTTTGGCCAGTGTCGTAATAAATCCAGAAGAAATTCAACGTGTAGTGTTGTTTGTCCGGAACCACTTTGTAGCATGTATCCATGTTCGAAGTCAACTTTTTAAACATTCGTTCCGCACCCACCCACTCTCTCTCTCTCTCTCTCTCTCTCTCTCTCTCTCTCTCTCTCTCTCTCTCTGTGTGTGTGTGTGTGTGTGTGTGTGTGTGTGTGTGTGTGTGTGTGTGTGTGTGTATGTATGTGTGTGTGTGTGTGTGTGTGTGTGTGTGTGTGTAAATTGACCAGCTGACGTGTGCCTTTTGTGTGTTTGCAGACCCGCGGGTGTCGGACTGGTGGATGATGGACAGGCCGTGGCCCCTGCTGGCGCTGCTGAGTTGCTACCTGTACTTCAGCGTGGTCTGGGGGCCGCACTACATGAGCTCGCGAAAGCCCTTCGACCTGAAGCCCGTGATTGTCGCCTACAATTGTTTCCAAATCGTCGCATCGTTCCTAATTTTCATTTCGGTAAGAAGCGTCTAAATGCTGAATCTAAAAACAGTACAGTAACTTTAACAACATTGTATTTGTGTTGCCTATTATGGTGTCAACATGTCTGCAGCAATGAAGCGCACCTTATAAACCAAAGAACAGGAAAATACACAAAACTACAGAGAGTTTGATCGGAACAAACTATTGTAACCCCAACACAAAACAAGGAATGACGAACTGATTCTGAAGGTCTGTTACTTGATAGTTCCGACTGTGTGGCCCTATTAACAGCTAGGCATGAAATGCAATACACGCATTATGAAGAAAGACTGCTTGTAGGCAGGAAGTGGATCGACCAAGTACACTGATGAGCCAGCCAGAAATTACGACCACCGCCCATAGCGAGTATGAATGCCGTGTTGCGGTAAGGAAAGTGTATAAGCGGAGCAGAAACAATTGCAGAATCATTCTAACGAAGATACGTTCCGAAAATGGGGAAAATCACTGACATAAGCGACTTCGCCGAAGGGCAGGTATTATGATCCGGTGCCTAAAAACTAGCATTTCGGAAACGGTGCACTGGTCGGCTGTTCGCCTTTTACTGTCATTATGATCTAGGTCAGTGGTTGAATAATGTTGAAACCACAGAAAGATATTGGGCATCCACACCTCATCACAGAATGTGACGTCGGAGGTTTGTCTGCTCTGGAAAACAGGATGGGCGGCGATTTGTGGTAGATATGACAACAGAATACAATGATGGCACAGGCGCCAATGTTACGGAGCACACCATTTAGCGTACAATGTTAAACATGGAGCTTCACAGCAGACAACGCCTACGTGTTCCCATGTTGACCCAACGACGTCGTCAATCACGTATGGCAGGAGTGGGCACTGCATCTTTCAGAGTGGACCATAGATCTATGGAAACGTGTCACCCGGTCGGATGAATCACGTTTACTGTTACAGGAGGTCAATAGGCCTGTTCAGATAAGCCGTCATCCACGCGAACAGCTGCTCAAAACGTGCACCACGATACAGACATATGTTCAGTGGGAGAGGAGCAGAGCAGAGCAGAGCAGAGCAGAGCAGAGCAGAGCAGTACTACGCTACAGCAGACATTCGTCTGGTCTTCCTGGAGACCTATGATAGTAATCGCCGGCACCAGTGCAGCTGTCGACTATGTAAACATTACTGCGGATGACCTCCATCCAGTCATGCTTGATGCCTTCCCCGAAGGCGACAATAGCTTCCAGCAGCATAACCACCCTTGAGTATTGGGTCAAGGAGAGTACCACCCCCCTCTGCATTGTTGCCAGATGTAGCCAAGATAGCGGCGATGACGTGATGCAAGAAGGCGGCATGTAGAGTTGGCAGCAGCACATGACGTCATCCAAGATGGCGGAGATGACGTCCAAAATACTGGCTTTTGATGGGGAGGTTCAATTTTGGTAGGAAGATTGGTCAGTTGGGCAACCGCCACTAACCTAACCCCCCCCCCCCCCAGAAAATGGTGGAAAGTTCTAATTCCATCAGGATAATGCAACACACCTAAGAAAAATTACGGGAAAGAAAGGGCAGTTGGGCTACCTCCACTAACCAAAGTAATCTGACTGCCACCTCATCCTAGGAATGTGCAGGAAGTTTGAATTCTGATGGTAAAGAAAGGTCACTTGGGCTATCTCTATTAACCTAAGAAAATGATAGGAAAGAAAGGACACTTGGGCTGCTCCACTAACCTAAATCACCTGACTGCCACCTTTTCCTAGGAATTGGCAGGGAGAGAACTCGTCCTGTGCTGGACGTAAGTCTTTATTAATTTGCATGCACTATTTTATTTAAACAATTAGAGGCACTACCACCATCCAGTGTGATTGCCAAGGGGTCCGGACTCCAACTGACCTAGTACACAGTACCACCGCCAGAGGGCGCTCTCATCCGTGACGTAGCCCAAGATGGCCGCCATGATGTCAGCTAATGGTGCAAGTACAGTTTCGGCAGAAAATTTTAGTTCGAGTAGTTTTAAAATGAAAAAAAAAATGATGTACTTAAACGAAAAGAAATGACTCATCAGTTGTTAATTCTTAAGATATCAGTACAAGGACAATAAAACGCTCCATTAACATCACTAGATTCTCTTCCTCTCTAAATGCCTTATTACACAATTGAAGATCTAAACCGCTAAGTAAACCTCAATTAAGGATGTAAACTCTCTGTCAAAAAAATTGATCCCGATTGAAGTATCCACAATGTGAAGTGGCTGCCTGATGCATTTTGAGCTTACCAGTACAGGCACAGAGGACGGCTGTCCGGCATATCTGACTTTAACGCCACCACTCCTGCGGTGTCTACACACTGCAACGGACGCAGCTGTCTGCGCTGCTATCAAACACCGGTACGGTGCTCAGATGTCTTCGACCTTCAACAAGGAATAAGTATCGATCCTCGCTTCGCTGCACCACGAACGGACCATTCACACGCGCAACGACACCGAAAGCTCCGCTGCTGCTTTAGACGAGTCGCTGGGTTCCCTCAACAGCCTAGGTTCATTTTGATACTGGTCAACGACAAATTATCGAGGTACTAAATTGTCTGTACAGCGAAACAGTCGACACTGTCACAAACGCGCACTAGACAGAAACGCGCGTGCACCTGTGCTGTCTTTCACATACATTTCATTGCAGCAAGTAAGCGAACAAAGATCACAGTTTCAGTCATTTTGACACTGAAATCGTTGTACAGGCAGTACTAGATCAGTTTGACAACAACGGAGGGGGGGGGGGCGAGAGGGAGGGGGGGGGGAGGAGTAGTCCGTGTTGAAGGAACCGTCCAGGCATAAAATACAAGCTATTTACGATATTGTTATTTCCTCCTACTCACACTAGCCATATTACATTGTACATTCACTTGTACCGGAAATAGTAGTGTGTTTTGCGGCGTATGATACATACTGCAACTAATAATACGGTAATTTTCGTAATGGCAATGTGAAAAAACAGAATAGTTTAATGTTTCGTTAACCGTATAAGTTCCAAATCAGCTTAGCTGGAGAATTTTGGATTCAGCACCTCCTGGGTCCGTGTTTACCTTTCATTTAACCGCTGAAGCAGTAGTACCGCACAGCATTCAACGTCACAGGATCTTTACACTCGATCCCCGGCAAATTTAACAGAAGTCAGAGCTTGACAGACAGTTGCAATAGTATCCAAAGCCGATCCAATTTTCTTCAAATTGATGTCTGTCGCTCCGATTTTTGTACTTTAATCTGAATATCCTTTTATTTCGTCTTTTCGGTTAATGTACAGTTTTTTTTTGGTAGCCGTGTTCAATTGCCTGAAATACATACCGTACACTTGAAAATGACTATACAACTGAAAATGTGCACTGGTGAGCAATCGAAATAAAAGGATATTCTAATCCAAGTTATGACAGCCACAGCGGCATGTTACTGTTATTCAAAAAGAACTGGATTTGAACTGCGTCTGCATCCAGTGAGACAGTGTTTAACCAGAGGATACCGCCTCAGGGTGAGACACGAATTAAAACAAATCCTTTTTCAGTCTATTTGAAATAAAATATTCTATTCCACTAGAGCACAGTTTCGACCGTTGTCATTTTCAAGTGCACGTTAACACTTCCTCATATGCACAGCAGTAACACGTCATACATCGCTGCAAAGAATGACACACGACAGAATACTTCCAAAAAAGCGGCATTCCAAATCACCGTAATCCAGACCAAAAAGCATACATTCAAGTATGCCAAGAATGGCAATCAAGTACAACTACAGCAAAACTTCAATGGATGCGTTCTTGCGTTACACTTGATTGACCAGCATGTAAAGCATCGTAATCGTCTTCCGTGAGAAATTCCAGCTTCTTTTACAAGACGTTGCAATTGCGGATCGTAAATGGGAAAGACGAACTTCATCAGAAACAATAGTTTCTTTTAAAGGGACAGTGTTTAAAAAGCAAAGCTACAGTTTTTGTTCTACTGCATCTTTTCTAATTTCTCAAGGATAAGAGCACCGTTCAATTATGTTGGTATGAATAGCAGAATTTTCAACCTCGCAACAGTCAGAGTGTTTCTATATCTGGCAAAGGAAACAGATGTTTATGTTTAAACTTTCATTAATATGATTCCTACTGAAAGACGAATTCAATACAAAAGTTCATGTTCGAAGTTGCAAAAAATTCACGTCCATATCCTGAAACAATTGTTTGTCCAAGAATAATCACTCTATGGACTCACTGTGACTTCTGTTGCTCTGTAGGTGGAAAAATCTTGTCGATTCGTGGCTCTTGTGTTGCTGAAGTCTTTATTCCCTTTGTGTACGGCACACTCATCGACTAAACATAATCTCAGTAAATAATTGCTTCCTGCCTTTTATAACAGCGGTACTGGCGCTTTTAGACTGCGCCCTGAGATGCTGACGTATGCCGAATTAAATTCCTTTTTATGTCCGAAGCGATCTGCGACTTGTTGAGCTAGTACACAAATTTCCAAGTTTTTTCACACAAATTTTGTCTTCAATAGTGGTATAGTACGTTCAGCTGTCTCGAATTTGTTTCTAACTTCTGCATAATCGAAATTTATTACACGAACCTATAACTGGACGAATCTTCTGACATTGACTCAGGTAGTGTAAAGGCAGGAATCAAACTGCCTCCTACATATTTAACAAACAACTGAGCATTGGAACTGAAATTTATAATTTTTCCCAGAGTGAACAAGTCCCTGATCTGTATATTAACGTTTAAAATGAATTATGTCGCATCTCTTCACGTAAGCAAATATGGCTGTATACTTCTAGGAACGAGAAGGAATGTTGAATTTTTAAGGCAGGAGGTTAGTATATTGTATACGTTTATCTTAAATCCTTGTCCGAATATACTGGTTTTTTGTAATAACTTTCTTATGTCTTCCTCTGTACAGTCTGGGTAAAACGGACAACTCCTTCCGCTATTTTCCTTCAGCCAATGCGGGGTCCATCTGCGATAGCTTCGCTATCGATGTCAAAGAAATGAAGTATGTGTTTATTGAAAGTACTCTTAGAATACAGGAAGTACCAGAAAAGAAAACCCGCCCCTTTACCGTCTAGTGAATGAAGCAGATACCAAATTTCACAGTATCGCTACGAAATAGTTTAGGATATTGTAAATGAAACCAGAACGCTAAAAATATCGGCATTCGAATTTTAGTGAAAATGTAAAATCAAAAGAAGGAAGTTCCTAAAAGTCAGTGCGTTTCATTGTTTGAGACTGTCATTAACACTGAAAACTAACGTTGCAATTTAAGAGAAAAATTAATTTCATGGAATAGAAACTAGAGCGCTTAGAGCGCTACCTCTTAGTTTGCCTTTAGCGACATAAATCGACAAGACCTGGTCCTTCATGCTCGCTTGAGATAATCAGCGTTTGACAGCCAGAGTTCTCTAGTTCTTCAGCGTAGTGTACTTTGAAACAGCTACGTTTATTCCCGGCAGATGTTTGTGTTTTCTAGACGTCAGCGAACCTGCACAGAACGATACGGCCCTGAAATTATTATGGCCGAGGTTATATCGTGCACTGCCAGGCGAGTCCGCAGTCACGCTACTACTGCATAATTCGACAAGGAAATAGTTCCCCTCCCTTCGCTCGATACTGTTGCCGTTGAACTGATTGCAGTTTCCCTGCAGTTACCTAAACACTCATCAGAGGGCGGATAAAAAGAAACAGCGCGAATTTGGCGTGGTAGATCGGTGCGCATCTTGTCGTAACCATATATACAGAACTTTATTGGCTGCTGAATAAAAATTATAGAATAGGATATATGAAAGAAAGACTGAAAAGTAATTCAGTTATGAGGAAGTGCGGGAGTAGCGGTGCAAATTTAAACTGAAAGGCAATAAAGCCAGAGAATTCATATATTTTTAACAGTATAACGACGGAGAAGGTCCAATCACACCACCATAGTCTTTTATTAAAAAACCACTGGCTCTATTTCAGTAAGGACAGACAACTTAATCTGCTCCTACCTTGGTGATGGGTTGGTAACAATGTTTCGATGACCGGACTTGGGGAATCTACGCCTAGAAAGCTCGAGCACGATGGGAGAACCGTAACATTACCCGCGCTGCTCTCTTGATGAGTGAAGTCACATTTTATCTTTTATCAACTTCCTCAGGTCACGGTTGTTAACTACAGATGAAGTAGGTTGAGGATACACGAGAGAAAAGAAAAGACGAGAGAGCATTAGTAATTCTATTTCCTGACGGGTTAATGGTGGATTCCATTTAAAAAGCGAGCTATGTCTGCGAAGCATCACTTGCTTGTTGCCTTGTTCTGGTTAACTTGGACCAACACTGTCACCGGGAAGTCTGATTTACCTCGTGCTGGAATTACTACAGCGATGTGTAAGAGACACTCAAAAGAAAGTGAGACAGACAGGAAAAAAGTAGGTGAACTATTTATTACTTCAAAAGTAATCGCCGTAACTGTTAATGCAATTATCCCACTGTAAGGAAAGACTAAGTGCCTTCATGGAAATTGTTTGCGGTTGCAGGGTGAACCATGATTGTACAGGTGTTGTGTGCTGTCCTTCGGTTAGTTAGGTTTAAGTAGTTCTAAGTCCTAGGGGACTGATGACCATAGATGTTAAGTCCCATAGTGCTCAGAGCCAATTGAACCATGAATGTACACAGAAGTGCATCTCTTCGTCCGAAGCAAATCACCGGCCACGAATGTCTTCTTTCGGGGCTCAAAAGATACAGAAATCCCGTTGGGGATAGATAGGGACTGTATGAGGGCTGCATCGAGGCTTCCCATCCAAATTTTCGCAGTGTATATGAACAACAGGAACGCCAGTTCCAGGAAAGTCAAGGTGAACTTTTTCTTTGTCTGAAAGGGCTCGCAGCTCATTGACTTGTAGAACACAGCGCCACAATCAACACACAATGAAACAAGGTCACTTTGCACAAATTGAAGCGCGCTATTAAGTCTAAACGTTGACGGACGGCATAACTCTGTTGCAGAGTAATGCCCGCCCACAAATTGACAAGTTTGTTTCGACTACGGTGTAGAACTTTCGCTGGGAAGCCCTTACACACCCTCCGTACAGTCCCGATCTCTCTCCATGGGATTTACATATTTTTTGAGTCCTGAAGAAAGACATTCGAGGTCCCTGACAAGCTTCGGACGAAGATGTACATGTCTGGATACAACATGGTTCCGTCTACAATAGGAAACACTTTTCCATGAAGATACTGACTGTCTTGTCTCGCAGCGGGATAAATGTATTAAAAGTTATGGTGATTACTTTTGAAATTATAAACAGTATGCTTTCCATCTGTCAGGTTGTCATTTGATCGCTCCTTCACAGATACGTACTACTTGCACAGAACCAGACGTTTCACTCTACGTCAATCCTACTCATAGCACCCCATCCCAACTTCGTCCAAAGGCACTGTTTTCTTATGCGGAAGTCTCTAATTTCGACGTGTCTAGCGATTACTCTGCGGTATATCGGCACTGCCGTGAGCTGATGCCTTGAGACGATTCGTTCTGATTCAGGTCTTATGGCTTTAATTATGCGGAGCTGCATCCTCAGAATGTTTTACAGTAAACTCAGTCCTGTTCCGTAGCGTCCTAGTTACAACGTCGGGCATACAAGTTTCCTGTCGCCGTTGCACATCGCTGCCCGCGGCGTGTCGTGTTACGCGTCTTGTATGGCGTACAACTGTGGCTCTCAGCGTGTTTGCAAGAATCCACAACATTTCACGTCCATTTAGGCCTCAATATGTAGACATTACACTAATTTACTTCGGGCCCAGATTCTTTAGTAATCAATGTTATCTAACAAAACCGACATTCTTTAACCACATATTTTCATACTACATGCCCACACACGCCTCTTTTGCTATCAATATGACTTGAGTTAGGTTCCTCTGCGGCGTCAGTACACGAATACTCTTCGTCGTCAAGCCCTTATCAAGATGGAATCTCAGATACCAACAAACCTGTTCTCAATTGCTAGAGAGATTATTTGGTGTGTTAGCTGGATGGAGAGTTTTAGCGTTTATGTACACATACATACGGTAACTTTTCAGTGTGAATTCAAATTCAAAAAGGTAGTGCTAAAAGAACTCATTCTTTCCACAAACCAATTTTACGGGGCTATGGCTGGATTTCTGTAGCTCACAACAACACAGCAAAAGAAAAGAAAACTAAGTAATTCATGCGTACAATGATCAC
Source organism: Schistocerca cancellata (assembly GCF_023864275.1). NCBI lineage: Eukaryota > Metazoa > Arthropoda > Insecta > Orthoptera > Acrididae > Schistocerca > Schistocerca cancellata. The sequence continues at coordinate 440,325,731 of NC_064631.1, forward strand.
ATTAAAAAGATTTCATAGAGCTGCTTCCTCTGAACGAAGCACGTTTGCAACTAGGTGTACGAAAATTGTGGCTCGTTAACCAAGCGAATGAGTGTAACAACTTTGGAGACACGGTACTGCATCCGGGCCAGCGGAGCTGCTAGGCCAATGACTTCGAGCAAGGGCTTGCTTTCCCTTGTAAGTGAGCTTTCCATATCCGCACATGGTTGGCTGTTCCAGCCACAGGCGGTTTACGAAAGTAGTACCTATAAACTAAAAACTTTGGGTATAATTACTAACTAAACCGTCAGCCGAACGAGAAAATGGAAGTACAATTTTCGTCACTAAATTGCCTGTACTTCTCAGTAAATTTCGTTTGCAACTGTACTCTATAGCTACATGGAACTATCATTAATAGAACATCGACAATCGTCCAAACACTAGGACATTGGGGAAGGGGCAGAGGGTGGGGGGGCAGAGGGTGGGGGGGCAGAGGGTGGGGGGGCAGAGGGTGGGGGGCAGAGGGTGGGGGGCAGAGGGTGGGGGGCAGAGGGTGGGGGGCAGAGGGTGGGGGGCAGAGGGTGGGGGGCAGAGGGGGGGGGCAGAGGGGGGGAGAGAGAGAGATCTATGGACATATTTTTTATCTTGTTTCTTTGGAATACAGCTGCTGGTAAAGTATTCCACTGCACAGATTTGATTTGATTTTAGTCAGTTCTACATTGTAACCTGGGAACACACATTCGAGTAATTCAACGGACCGACAACACTAAGAAACTGATGTAGTATTCCTTCCCGCAAACTTTAATATCTTTTCTTGGTTGTGTTTTGTATTTAGAAAAGCCGACTATAAGAATCTTGTACGAGGAAGGTTTCAGGGACCCATGCGATGAGAATTAGTTTGCGAATAAAATAAAATTATCAACATTCACCTCATTGTTACCCGATACAGGGGACAGATCTTTAACTACGTTGCAGTGTCCTTTCCGAAAACAAGAAACAACCGAAATATGTAGCGCAACGATAGGCAAATCACACGTAACGTATATAGCAGACTGGCTGGTCCTTGCTCCCGAGAAGGTGGCGAAGTGCAGAAGGGTAGTGCCCTACTGTGAACACTGTTAAGAGTCACTTCTGTTCCTCTATCTGACTGGAGCGTTGTCCGCCAAAGCAGAACTAGTTTGTTATTTTGTATATCTAATCACTCATGTTCTTCTCGACTCCTGGTTTCTCTAAACAATAAGATACAAGCACTCATTGGAACAGCCCATAACAGCACATTGTTATCGTTGTGTTCTTCTGATGTTGCTGTGTAATCTTTCTTACTGCCTTTGATTCCCATTTGGCTTGATATCTAGCAGGATGACACCAGCTTTCCTTGGTGTTTTTACGTGTGAAGCTCATGCATGACACGTTTGGCAAGGAGTTCGAATGGCGCCACACAGATAAGGGTGCTAGGGCATGTGAGATTACTTCTATGGTCACAACACATTTATTCCAGTGCATAAAGCTCCGTCTTAAAGTCGTGAAATTCGTCTGGAAGTCGAATCCTAGACAATCTGACATAAGACGGCATAGCAGCGAGTAATGTCTACTTGCGTTGATGCGTCAATATAAATAACCTTGCAATCAGCGCCGAAAGCGACATGAATTATTTCTCATATTATTCATCGCATTAAATATGAAGTACTTTTGTAAAACATTAAGAATACCTTTTAGTTTTAACGAAACACAGTACATGAAAACATATTTTCCACTGATACTGAGGCTACAGGAAAACTGCACTGTTCCGTAATTAAGAAGGGTGGACGGAAAATGCGTAACCTCTCTTGAAGAAAATAACCACGGCAAGTTATTAAAAAAACTGAAATTCGTCAAATACGATGGATGACGAAAACATGTTACAGGATCAATTTATATGCCAAATAGTAAAAGTTTAAAACTTATGCCAAAAATTTCTACTCTACAGTTGACAGTTAGTGTACCGGTCTTTTTACAATTAGTGAGGATGTATAAAAGTTCAAAAATGGTTCAAATGGCTCTGAGCACTATGCGACTTAACTTCTGAGGTCATCAGTCGCCTAGAACTTAGAACTAATTAAACCTAACTAACCTAAGGACATCACACACATCCATGCCCGGGGCAGGATTCGACCCTACGACCGTAGCGGTCGCTCGGTTCCGGACTGTTGCGCCTATAACCGCACGGCCACTCCGGCCGGCCGTGTAACAGTCAAAACGCGTTATGGTCACAAATAATGCAATAGACCTGTAAATGCGCACAGAAGACATTCGTTTCTCTTGCGTTGGTGAATCATAGGTAGCAAAAAATGAGAACAATTACGTATAACTTGAGATTTGAAATAGTAAGGGCACCAGTTTTAAACTCATTAATTACTTAGTAACGAACTTACAGTGCAGAAGTGAAGTGTCGGGAACTATCAACCGTATCCTTCTTCACAATGTTTTAAATCTAAAATGTAAGTACCAAGAAAATAGGTTCGAACACTTAGAAGTCCTCAGAAACGAATTCCTATTTGCAACAGAGAATCAGGATACTGCACACGTATTCATAAACAGGAAGTAGTAGTATTACGTTAACTAATGATGGCATTGTTGCGGGGAGCATCTGTATTACTAAGCGGCCAAAACTATCTTCCGTTTTCAGCTGCAGGTTACTTGTCTACCGTCTTCTAGGGCAACCACCTATAGAGGATAAACCAAGCGTAAGGTTAACACGAACCACGCACTGTTAAGGATACGATACACGAGAGGGAGGGAGGGAGGGGCAGTTTCTTAAAGATTAGAGGGGCACAGAGTTTTCCACGAGACTTGCGGAAAGGTGGTCAGCAGTACGAAAATGTAAGCACGTCCAACGTACGAGGAACAATGAACTACCGACATCACGCTCTTACGAAATTGTCGCAATTCTCTCAATAACAACGGCTCCCTCTCTCCGTGACGTAGACTATTTTCCCTACGCAATAAATATTGCCTTCTGACGCAGCTGATATTGGTTAAGCTAAGAAATATCTGTGCTTGCTCAAATTGGTACAAACCGTAGTTGCAAGACTGCGTGATAAAAGCCTCCATCACCAACATACATTTGAAAATGTGTAATGTTATCACCTCATACGCTATGGGTAAAAATACGAAAGGCATTCCTTTACTGTGTACATCACCAAAGTCCAAGCTGTTGCGATGATTTTTACGTGGCGTAGATGTGAAACGGTTGATTTAACACGCTCTAGTCCTCCAAGTCAAAGAGTAGACATTTTTCACTGGCGAAAGTGTGGAGGAAGGAAAGTGCGAGCAACTTTGCAGGACGGGAGCTAAAGGTCGTGCATAGGTTTCAATTGCGGCTTGAAAACAGCGGCGAGCTACAATATAATTAGTATTTTCTCGCATTGAACGGGGTGGCGCTGTTTTTTTTTTTTTTTTTTGTGGTTTTAGGGCGCACAACTTCAATGGTCATTAGCGCCCTGACTACTCTAAAAATGCACCGCGAGGCACAAGTTGACAACAACAACTAAAAGGGAAAACACAATAAAAGACAGACGGACAGGCAGAGGATTAAAAAACATCAAATGTCCTTAGCGAGGTTTGTCAAATTGATAAAACAAAGAACACGAGCAGCTGCTCGTGGGTCATCCGCTAAAATGGTATCGAAAGTATTAGGCAGGTTAAGATCGAGGCGCAGTGTGGTAAGATCTGGACAGGACATTAAAATGTGCCTAACCGTCAGCAAGTGCCCACATGGGCAGAACGGCGCCGGCGCAGCCGTCAGCAGATGGCGATGGCTGAACCGGCAGTGTCCAATTCTTAACCTTGCTAAAACGACCTCCTCCCGCCGAGAAGGGCGTGAGGAGGACGTCCAAGCCACGGGAAGAGGTTTTAAGGCCCGAAGCTTGTTGTCGGTAAGTGCAGCCCAATCGGCATGCCACAGCGACACGACGCGCCGACAAATGACCCTGCTAAAATCGGACGAAGGGACACAACAAGAAGCTGTCCGAGGCTGGAGGACCGCAGCCTTGACCGCGGCATCTGCAGCTTCGTTCCCAGGGATACCGACATGGCCAGGAACCCACATAAAGCTAACCGGCGTACCGACGTCCACCAGCTGCTGGAGAGAGCGTTGGATCCGGTGTACGAAAGGGTGAACCGGGTACGGATCACTGAGGCTCTGGATGGCGCTCAGGGAATCTGAGCATATGACATAAGCAGAATGTCGGTGGCGGCAGATGTAAAGAACAGCCTGGTAGAGGGCAAAGAGCTCAGCTGTGAAGACCGAACAATGGCCATGGAGTCGGTATTGGAAACTTTGTGCCCCGACAATAAAGGAACACCCGACCCCATCATTGGTCTTAGAGCCATCTGTATAAATGAAAGACATTTGGTTGTCTCCACGATTGGGAGAGCAACGGGACCAAGTCGTAAGGACGGTGGGAGAAACTCTTTGTAGCGCCAGAAGTTAATACAGACCGTCTTCTCGGCAGAAAAACGGAAGCCATTGGCGACACTCCAGGAGTAAAGACGGTCAAGAGAACGCTGAAGACAGCGCTCCAGGACACGTGTACACTGCGCGCTGCAATAGATGGTAAAATCGTCCACAAAAAGTGAGCCTGATACATCAGCTGGGAGGCAATCCATTATTGGATTGATCGCGATGGCGAACAGAGCGACGCTCAAAACTGAGCCCTGTGGCACCCCATTCTCCTGGCGAAAGGTGTCGGACAGGACAGAACCCACACGTACCCTGAACTGTCGATCCATTAAAAAGGAACGAATGAAAAGAGGGAGGCGACCGCGAAGGCCCCATGTATGCATGGTGCGGAGAATGCCCGCCCTCCAACAGGTGTCGTAAGCCTTCTCCAAATCAAAGAACACAGCCGCGGTCGGGCGCTTCCGCAAGAAGTTATTCATAATGAAGGTCGACAAGGTAACCAGATGGTCAACAGCAGAGCGGCGCCTACGAAATCCACATTGGACATTGGTAAGTAGGCGTCGAGACTCAAGCAGCCAAACCAATCGAGAGTTAACCATTCGCTCCATCACTTTACAGACACAGCTGGTAAGTGAGATAGGTCGATAACTGGAAGGCAAGTGCTTGTCCTTCCCCGGCTTAGGAATCGGGACAACAATAGACTCGCGCCAGCATGCGGGAACATGTCCCTCAATCCAGATGCGATTGTATGTACGAAGAAGAAAACCTTTACCCGCAGGAGAAAGGTTCTTCAGCATCTGAATATGAATAGAATCAGGCCCTGGAGCGGAGGACCGTGATCGGCCAAGTGCGGTTTCGAGTTCCCGCATGGTGAATGGGGCATTATAACTTTCACAATTCGAGGAGCGGAAGTCAGGTGGCCTAGCCTCCTCTGCCTGTTTGCGGGGGAGGAATGCAGGGTGGTAATGAGCGGAGCTCGAAACCTCGGCGAAAAAGCGGCCGAAGGCATTGGAGACAGCCTCAGGGGCCACAAGGACTTCATTCGCGACCTTCAAGCCAGAAACTGGGGAGTGGACCTTAGTGCCAGATAGCCGGCGCAGGCTACCCCAGACAACAGAAGAAGGAGTAAAACTGTTGAAGGTGCTTGTGAAAGCAGCCCAGCTGGCTTTCTTGCTTTCTTTAATAATACGACGACACTGAGCACGTAATCGTTTATAATTAATACAGTTCGCCACTGTAGGGTGGCGTTTAAAGGTGCGTAAAGCACGTCGACGAGCACGTAAAGCGTCTCTACATGCTGCGGTCCACCAGGGGACCGGTACGCGACGTGGAGAAGAAGTAGGGTGAGGGATGGAATATTCAGCAGCAGCGAGAATGACTTCCGTGAGGTGTGCGACCTGACGATCGCAGCTTGTGAAGGTTTGATCCTGAAAGGTCGCCCTGGAAGAGAAGAGCCCCCAGTCTGCCTTGGAGATGGTCCAACTAGAGGAGCACAGAGAGGGAGTATGCTGCAGGAGATGGATAACACACGGGAAGTGGTCGCTCGAATATGTATCAGCAAGTGCATACCACTCAAACCGGCGTGCAAGTTGGGGAGTACAGATAGAGAGGTCTAAATGGGAATAGGTATGAGATGTGTCCGAAAGAAAAGTAGGGGCGCCAGTATTGAGGCACACAAGATTGAGCTGGTTGAAAAGGTCTGCTAACAAGGAGCCCCTCGGGCAGGATGCTGGAGAGCCCCAAAGGGGATGGTGGGCATTGAAGTCTCCAGTTAACAAAAATGGTGCAGGTAGCTGAGCAATAAGTTGCATCATGTCTGCCCTGGTAACGGCAGATGACGATGGAGTGTAAACGGTACAAAAGGAAAACGTAAAGGTGGGGAGAGTAATGCGGATGGCAACTGCCTGCAGGCCGGTGTGCAACGTGATGGGATCGTAGTAAATATCATCCCGGACCAGCAACATAACCCCTCCATGAGCTGGGATACCTACCACAGGGGGTAGGTCAAAACGCACAGAGGTGTAGTGTGCCAAGGCAATTTGATCGCATGGGCGTAGCTTCGTTTCCTGGAGGGCTACGACGAGCGGACGATGCAAGCGGAGCAGCAACTTCAAGTCCTCTCGGTTGGAGCGAATGCTGCGAATATTCCAGTTAATAAGTGCCATCGTAAGAAAAGGAAGATGAGAGAAGGGGTCACCTCGAAGGCCGCTTAGGGCCTGGCTTCGAGCGAGCACTGCCGCCGCTATCAGTAGGCGGACAGTCATCGTCCATGGGGTCTATAGGGTCATCGGCCATCTCGGGAGGATGGCCGGGAGGGGGAGCTTCCTCCGCCGGTGAACGGCCAGATGTTCGGCTACCAGCGGTGCGGCCAGGCGAAACGGATGACGGCCTGGGGCGGCAACCGCTGGGTGGCGCAGGAGAAGAAAGGCGCCGTGGCGGAGAAGGAGAACTGTGCTTCCTATGCGCCTTTTTAGAAGGACGTTTGGTGGAAGTATCGGTCGAAGGCTGGGAGGTCGAGGGACGGAGGAAGTCTGCACGGGATGGTTCCTTCTTGAAGGACCGTGCATCTGACTTCGGTGTCTTCGACTTAGCAGAAGCTGAGGAAGTGGCTGGTGTCTGTGGTGTGATGGGAGGAAGAGGAGACGTCGACCGCGCGATCTTAGCACTGGCCGAACGGACGACCGTGGTGCTGAAGGTCAGATCGCATGTCTGGGTTGCGACCTCCCGGGTAGTCCGAGGAGAGGCGAGGACAGTACTATATTTCCCCGCTGGGAGCAGCGTGGGCTTCCTACTAGCCAAGAGCTTGCGAGCAGCCGAGGTGGACACTTTCTCTTTGACGCGAATTTCTTGGATGCAACGTTCGTCCTTATAGACAGGACAGTCGCGGGAGGATGCGGCATGGTCACCCTGACAGTTCACACAATGAGGAGACGGAGGTGGACAGTCACCCTCATGGGCATCCCTGCCACAAGTGACACGTTTAGCCGCATTGGAGCAAGACTGTCGAGTGTGATTGAAACGCTGACACTGGTAGCAGCGCGTAGGTGTCGGGACATAGGGGCGAACAGAAATAACCTCGTAGCCTGCCTTGATGCGCGATGGCAGCTCAACACTATCGAAGGTCAAGAAAAGTGTCCGGGTCGGTACAAGGTTATTGTTGACCTTTTTCATGACCCTATGGACAGCCGTCACACCCTGCTCAGCGAGGAAAGATTGAAGCTCCTCGTCAGTCAATCCGTCGAGGGAGCTACTATAGACTACACCACGAGACGAATTCAAAGTTCGGTGGGCCTCCACCCGGACAGGGAACGTGTACAAGAGTGTGGCCCGAAGCAGTTTTTGTGCCTGAAAGGCATTCTCAGTTTCTAGTAATAAGGTACCGTTACGCAACCTGGTACAAGATTTGACAGATCCGGCTATGGCATCTACGCCCTTCTGAATAACGAAAGGGTTGACAGAGGAAAAATCCTTTCCGTCCTCAGATCGAGAAACTACGAGGAACTGTGGGGCAGGCGGTAGTACTTTTGTCACTGTTGGCTGGTCACGTTTCCGTTTTTGGGTCGAAGTCGAAAGCGATGGAGTAGAATCCATTGCGGAGGAATCCCCCATGATTGCCAGCGTCTCCGATGGCGCGCTCCTTCCTTGTGGGGACCCTCTCAGAGGGCACTCCCGCCTTAGGTGAATGTTTACACCTCAGGTCACACCTCCCGAGAAACAGACGGAGGGACCAATCGGCATGGTCAGAAGGTATCAGCTCAGGCAATCACCCCTCCCCGGGCCTGGCCTTTACCAGGGGGTACGCGCGTGCCTTACATGTCTACCCAGGGCGGGGACTTACGCGTTACCCCGTCACCGGCTACGCGTGCGAACGCGTGGGTCGGCCTTCAGACACGCACAGGGAGGAAGGAAGAAGAGGAAAAAGAAGAGAGAGAGGGAGAAAGAGGACAGACTGTCTCAAACGCCGAGGCGGAGACCAGAGAAGGCAAGGAGAAGAAGGCAATGAGAAGGCAAGGAGAAAAAGGCAATGAGAAGGCAAGGAGAAAAAGGCAATGAGAAGGCAAGGAGAAAAAGGCAATGAGAAGGCAAGGAGAAAAAGGCAATGAGAAGGCAAGGAGAAAAAGGCAATGAGAAGGCAAGGAGAAAAAGGCAATGAGAAGGCAAGGAGAAAAAGGCAATGAGAAGGCAAGGAGAAAAAGGCAATGAGAAGGCAAGGAGAAAAAGGCAATGAGAAGGCAAGGAGAAAAAGGCAATGAGAAGGCAAGGAGAAAAAGGCAATGAGAAGGCAAGGAGAAAAAGGCAATGAGAAGGCAAGGAGAAAAAGGCAATGAGAAGGCAAGGAGAAAAAGGCAATGAGAAGGCAAGGAGAAAAAGGCAATGAGAAGGCAAGGAGAAAAAGGCAATGAGAAGGCAAGGAGAAAAAGGCAATGAGAAGGCAAGGAGAAAAAGGCAATGAGAAGGCAAGGAGAAAAAGGCAATGAGAAGGCAAGGAGAAAAAGGCAATGAGAAGGCAAGGAGAAGTCAAGGGAAAGAGTAAGGAAGACAGTGAGGTGGAGAAGAGCAAAGAAAGGAACCAACAAAAGGAAGGAAGAAACGAGAAGTGAAAAACCAAAAAGACCACGATTATAGGTCGTGAAACCGTCCGTCTCCGGACGCAGGCGCTAACTACCCCCGTGAGGGGGATGGACTCCTTTTAGTCGCCTCTTACGACAGGCAGAAATACCTCGGGCCTATTCTAATCCCCGGACCCGCAGGGGGGGGGGGGGGGGGGGTGGCGCTGTGATAGACACACCTGACTCAGGAGACGAGGTGGTTCAAATCCCCGTCCAGCAACAAAGGTTTTGCTTTTCCGTGGTATCCCCAATTCGCTTAAGGTGAATACTGTGAAGAGTCCTTTGAAGCAATGCAGATATTCTCCTTGATCGCTGTACTTCAAGCTAGCTTTTACAATACTCGGTCTATTAATTTCCCGGTAGGTGGGGAAAGATAATTATTTAACGATCCATTGACGGCGATATCATTAGAGACGTCCTCTCAATTTCTTTTATTTGGAACCTGTCTTACACAACAGTTGTGCGCTTATTATTCTTCATAAGTAGAAAAGCTGCGTACCACTGAAAACGCAGGCCTCATCACTGCGATTTCAATCTACCTCCAGCACCCTTCGCAGTCCAGGATTTGAACCACCTCGTCTCCTGAGTCAGGTGTGTCTATCACAGCGCCATCCCGTTCAATGCGAGAAAATACTAATTATATTGTAACTCGCCGCTGTTTTCAAGCCGCAATTGAAACCTATGCACGACCTTTAGCTCCCGTCCTGCAAAGTTGCTCGCACTTTCCTCCCTCCACACTTTCGCCAGTGAAAAAAATGTCTACTCTTTGACTTGGAGGACTAGAGCGTGTTAAATCAACCGTTTCACATCTACGCCACGTAAAAATCATCGCAACAGCTTGGGCTTTGGTGATGTACACAGTAAAGGAATGCAGTCATTATCTCAGTCACAGCTTTTTGAACACTAAAAATCTGGACAGTAATATAAGGAAATATATCGCTGTATCTTACGTCAAGATTAGACTGTACCAATGAACAATTTCAATACTCTCTCTTACGCAATTACAAATTCCCAAAACCCATTTTGTTGAATTTTCTCACTAACTTTTGCCACTTGGGTTGTAGTGACATACAGCGTAGTCTTTGCAGCTGGGCTGGTCAGTCTGTGAAGTATAGTCTGCCCCCTATCGGGAGCACTGTAACTGCATTTGCGTGCAGCTACCTGGAGCATCCAGGCCCTTTGTTCACGGCGAGAAGGTAAGTGGGAAAAAACCACAGCGAGAGCAAGCAGCTCGTGGTCCTGCGGTAGCGTTCTCGCTTCCCGCGCACGAGGTCCCGGGTTCGATACCCGGCGGGATCAGAGATTTTCTCTGCCTCGAGATGACTGCGTGTTGTGTGTCTTTCATCATCATTGACTCGCTAGTCGCCGAAGTGGCGTCAGCTAAAAAAATTTCATTTCACCGCAGAGAGAGCAATGCCTTTGTTAGAATAAGATGATTTGTACACTATGTGATCGAAAGTATACGGACACCTGGCTGCAAATGACTTTCAAGTCTGTGGCGCCTTCCATCAGTAATGCTGGAATTCAATATGGTGTTGGCTCACCCGTAGCCTTGATGACAGCTTCCACTCTCGCAGGCATACGTTCAATTAGGTGCTGGAAGCTTCCTTGGGGAATGGCAGCCCATTCTTCACGGAGTGCTGCACTGAGGAGACGTGTCGATGTCGGTGGGTGACGCCTGGCACGAAGTCGGCTTTCCAAAACATCCCAAAGGTGTTCTGTAGGATTCAGGTCAGGACTCTGTGCAGGCCAGTCCATTACAGGGATGTTACTGTCGTGTAACCACTCCGCCACAAGCCGTGCATTACGAACAGGTGCTCGATCGATTTGAAACATGCACTCGCCATCCCCGAATTGCTGTTCAACAGTGGGAAGCAAGAAGGTGTAAAACATCAATGTAGGTCTGTGCTGTGATAGTACCACGCAAAACAACACAGGGTGCGAGCCCCCTCCATGAAAAACACGACCACATCGTAACACCACCGCCTCCGAATTTTACTGTTGGCACTACACACGCTGGCAGATTACGTTCACCGGGCATTCGACATACCCACAAACCGCCACCGGATCGCCACATTGTGTATCGTGATTCGTCACTCTACACAACGTTTTTCAGCCGTTCAATTGTCCAATGTTTATGCTCCTTACACCAAGGGAGGCGTCGTTCGGTATTTACCAGCGAGATGTGTGGCTTATGAGCAGCCGCTCGACCATGAAATCCCAGTTTTTTCACCTCCCACCTAACTGTCATAGTACTTGCAGTGGATCCTGACGCTGTTTGGAATTCTTGTGTGATGGTCTCGATAGATGTCTGCCTATTACACATTACGACCCTCTTCAACTGTCGGCGGTCTCTGTCAGTCAACAGACGAGGCCGGCCTGTACGCTTTTGTGCTGTACGTGTCCCTTCACGTTTCCACTTCACTATCACATCGGAAACAGTGGACCTAGGGATGTTTAGGAGTGTGGAAATCTCGCTTACAGACGTATGACAAGTGACAACTAATCACCTGACCACGTTCGAAGTCCATGACTTACGTGGAGCGCCCCGATCTGCTTTCTCAAGACGTATAATGACTACTGAGGTCGCTGATATGGAGTAAGTGGCAGCAAAATGCACCTAATATGAAAACGTATGTTCTTGGTGGTGTCCGGATACTTTTGATGACCTGCTGTACGTCTAATATCTTTTGTTATAATTATTGTTTGAATGGAAATAATGGAAGGGCAGTGAGTCTTCTCGCACTATACACTAAGAACTTAAGTGTGGGGACGCAGGGACCAGAGGCCAACTAGTGAACACTTGCGCACACATTTACACAGACTCACCTGCACTTCAGCAAAGGTTTCAGTCATTTTCTTCGAAAATTTGAAGTGCGCCAGTGTTTCATTCTGAATGCCTTCATTTGTAATGACAGCTAAAATCACAGTGCGCAGAATCAGAAGTAAGTTTTCCACTTCTTTGTAATGCCATGTTTAGCTTTTGTACATGTTGCATAACATCTGTAATAAAAGCCACAACTAAAAACCGTGGATCATAAATCCGAGGAAAAAAATGTCCATTTTGTTACAGAAAATGTTTGATAGCGTTCATTAATTGGAATCATCTGCCCAGAAATTTGCTACTGATAGCCACCTCAATAACCAATATCAAGATACATTAGGAATATCGTATTGCGTAACAAGCGCATACTGAACACGCCTGATCTGTCGAAAAAGCCAAATTAGATAGATTGAGGCTAGAGACGCAAGCCGCTAGCGAGCCGCGTTGTGGTCACCTCTGCTATAGGACACAAGAACCCTTCTCCGCACTCACGGTTAGGTCTGGAAACCGTAAAATTAAGTTATACAACCGGTTACGTTGGTCGTCCATTCACCAGATTCAATAATCCATCCATGCATCAGATAGGACTCTACAGTTTCTGAACGTGTTACCACTTACCAAGACCTCTCAGTTTTGCCATCGTTTATGATCAATATTGTCCCAGCGTTTCAGCCACAGGTTCAGAGGAAGGCAGTAACTTGTCTTCCTTTCCGTTGAAGAAGTACCTGAAGTAGCGGTGTTTCCTAGATATTCCGTGGCAGAGTTTATTAAGTTTGTTTGTAGTTATAAATAGACGAGGATTAGGCTTCTGCGTAACGTCGGTAGCTCCTTCGGAAAGGGGAGGGGGGGGGGATGAAGTGGGACGGAAGTATTGCATAAGGAAGCTACACGGCTGCAGTCTTTCACAGAAACATCTCGGCAATCGCCCGAACTGAATGACGGAAGCAAGAAAACAGTAACGGCTGGTTGTAGATTTTTAGCCTGTCCTCCAGAGTAATCCTAGAACACTAATCACTGTACTGCCTTGCTCGTTTGATTTAGTAGGAGTATTACTTCAAAATAACGTTGTGTACATGCAGCGGTTACCACCTCATAAATTAAATAAGTCAGCAACACTGCAAATAGTATCCGAAATTCCGATATCGTCATATTATGTTCACTCACAATGAAGTTCATACTACAAAAAAAAAAAAAAAAAAGTGAATCAAACACTGTTAGTAGCGGAATTCGCGTTCACTCCAGTCAGTAGTTCGCCAATAACTTATCAAATAGTTTAACACTGATAAATGTTCTTGAGCATTGCATCATTCTTTTATTAAACTGTAAAAAGAAACATACAGCTATTTTGAGAGACAAAACAACAGCCAGTGGCACTCGTATTGCTTCTGCGTGATGTTTAAAATTCACCGCTATAAACGGGGTAGCAGGAAGTAGTCTCGTTTAGCTGACTGTGCAACCCACAGTGTACCCCCAGACCGCCTCGCCTCACGTTTGTGTATCAACGCCGAGACACGCTGATAACACGTCTCAAGCGTTTACTTTAGGTGTTTGAGTGCCTTCGATAAAAAAGGCGCCACCTAAGGAGATCGTCGTCTGGTAAAAGCGAGCTACCAGAATCTCTTGCGTCCGGTATACCAATCTTTAGTTCGTAACCTGTGATTTGCGCTCAAGAAGCGAGACATTAAGTATGTGTAAAATTGAATAGAAGTAGATGATGCAAAACGAGTGGACTCAAATACTTCGGTGCACCAGAATTTGTTGGTAGAACGTAGGTGCACTTATACAAGCTAAAGGTGATCACAGCAGTTACCGCTGCGGACTGTTCTAATTGTGTCCGCTTCATTTTGCAACATACACAACACACATAACTTGTTTTTAAAACTATACCGAATAAAGCATATAAATAAACTAAACAAATGATATTTTTTGTCACGACAACAACGGCAAGTTTAAATACTTGGTGGTTTTATTTATACGGGCATTAGGCCGTAGTCGAAGGCATGTTCCTATGCTTGGTGCTTAGCCTCCTAACGCTGGAGACATTCTAGAGCCTCAAACGAGCAGTTGGTTAATTCTCAAACTTAAAAGGGTTCAGCAATCACAACTGTTAATCCGTAACCGCGGAACGGTCTTTCCGTGACACCTTGTAAGTAGGCTGTTTAGGTTTTTATGTTGGTAATGCCATGTAGCGCTGTGGCTGGTTTGCATTGTTGGAATTTGCTATTATAGTGTTGGGCAGTTGGCTGTTAACAGCGTGTAGCGTTGCGCAGTTGGAGGTGAGCCGCCAACAGTGGTGGATGTGGGGAGAAATGGAGTTTTGAGAGCGGATGATCTGGACGTGTGTCCATTAGAGACAGTAAATTTGTAAGACTGGATGCCATGAACTGCTATATATATTATGACTTTTGAACACTATTAAGGTAAATACATTGTTTGTTCTCTATCAAAATCTTTCATTGCTAACTATGCCTATCAGTAGTTAGTGCCTTCAGTAGTTTGAATCTTTTATTTAGCTGGCAGTAGTGGCGCTCGCTGTATTGCAGTAGTTCGAGTAACGAAGATTTTTGTGAGTTAAGTGATTTGTATGGGTTAATGTTAGTCAGGGCCATTCTTTTGTAGGGATTATTGAAAGTCAGATTGCGTTGTGCTAAAAATATTGTGTCAGTTTAGTGTTGATCAGAATAGGTAAAGAGCGAAATGTCTGAGTATGTTCAGTTCTGCTCAGCTGTTTGAAAATCAAATAATGTAAGAGCTTTATCAGCACAGTACTTCATTAATTTTTCTAAGGGGACGTTTCAACCTTACGGCTGCCTATTGCGGAGTTGCGCCGACGCGTGTTACGGAGGTTGCACTGCAGAGGGCACTGCGTTTTCTGTTCTTCTTGACACTAAGGCCCACAGCTTGTCTGGTTTCAATCCTTTTTTATTGAAATTATTTTTGCATTCTTGAATTTATATGGCCTCCGCACATCTTACTATAGAACTCCACGTTAGACCTTGATAAAAATACACTATCGCAGAAATGATTTCGTGCATGATCTGCTTACTGCCCATTTATACGTGTGGCCGAAACGGCTATAGCTCTTTTGGTCTTCGTGGTGCGCCGTCTTCACTGCAACGAACACCTGTTAATGATCGCTTCTTTGGTCTTTCCAATCAGTCCTGAAGCTGCAAATGCACGCAGGGCACAAAACCAGTAGGTAGAGCCCAGTGCAGTGGACTGCGTGAATTTGCAGCCTCATGACTGACTGGAAGTACGAAAGAAGCTATCATTAACAGCTGTTCACTGCAGGAGAGACAGCGCACTGACGGGTTAAGCCGAGTCTTGATGCTTCTTATAGTAATTCCAATACACGCTTGACCACATGGGATTTTGTATACTGCTGCCGTGACAAGCAGTGAGCTTAGGTCCTTTGCAATATTGATACACCTTTCTCGTCGCTTTGAACACTATGTCAGTGGCGTGTCGTCTTAACACGGTTTTCACGACTGGGAAGAAAATTGTGTTAGCCGGTTCTTTTTCGCCAGAAGCTCAAGGTCTCTTAGGATGTACAAGCTGCTGCTGCTGCCGTCGTTGCCGCCGCCGCCGAAACTTTGATCTCTGGCACGACTCACGCACGCACAAAACGGCTAAACCGAAGTATACGCTAGTGTCGTCGTATCTCGTTTAACGAAACGATTTTTGCAACGTAATGCCCTCTTGTTCACAATCCCCTCTGAGGAAAAAAATACGGTCCCGTACACAGTCCAGATGGGATCGTTTTTTATCCCTCAGCCACGGAATATCCCTCACTAAACGAGACGGTTGGCAACCCTAGGCCCAAGTTTTACGGCTATGAGGCCGCCACGGCAAATTCCGTCTACCAAGCAACCGCGTCAGAGTGGGGAATCCCCTCCGCGTCACTGAGCGCCACCACCCCCCGTAGATCGATGTTACGACGACTCACAAGAGTTGAACTTGCACGAACGAACAACTCAATGCCGAAAGTTGCATCGCAGAGTATCATTTGTAAAAATGTGGCCCCTTTCAGTTATTATTACTGCAAAATGAAACGTCATCGTAAAACAAGAAAGACGTATCTACTCATCTGAATCACCTAATTTTGCTTCTGTATCAGTTCACTATATCCTGGAATTCGATAGCTGTCGGGCGACACCTGATAAATAATCACGTTCTGTCACGGTAGCCAGATGTAAGGAATTTTTGGAAAGCGTAATTGCCTTATAAGCTAATTAGATAATAGAGGTCTCAATAATCGGCCCTGCATGGAATTTACAAACATCGTTATTTTTGGACTCTCATCTGATAAATGATTGACGAAATTACTTACTTTCCGCCGAAGATTTGACTGTAACTTAGAAAGAAGCACTTGAGAATTCACGACATCCAGAAACAGATGGCCCCGGTAAGCCAATATCGATAATTTTTCAGAGGCGCATATGGGACTTCAAGATGGCTTATTGAATTGCCGAAACTGGTACCGAAAAAAAAAACAACTTTATTTTCACGGCTGTTTGGCGAATTTCTTTGTTAAATATTTGACCAGCCACTCTCCCACGTCCACAATGAAACAACAGAGACTGTTTTACCTAGTTGCCGATTGTACTTTTCATTTAATTAAGATTTTATAAACCAGGGTGTAGAATCATTCTTAATTTTTGTGCCGTTGCATAACGTTTTTGTTTGCTGAACTTTACTTTCATACAATTCCGAATCAAGGTTGATGTGTTTTTACTGACATAACCAACTTATTCAATCTATGTCTCGTAAGAGTATGGTGTACAGCCTGGTTCACTTTTGTTGCTGCTGCTAACACCAAATTTCTTACTCATGTTTTCTGTACTATGTGTGCCACTGCATGATGATTATTACTGGTATAACTGTTCAGCTCACATTTAATATGTGCATGATCTGTTTAATATGTGCATGATCTGTTTAATATGTGCATGATCTGTTTAATATGTGCATGATCTGTTTAATATGTGCATGATCTGTTTAATATGTGCATGATCTGTTTAATATGTGCATGATCTGTTTAATATGTGCATGATCTGTTTAATATGTGCATGATCTGTTTAATATGTGCATGATCTGTTTAATATGTGCATGATCTGTTTAATATGTGCATGATCTGTTTAATATGTGCATGATCTGTTTAATATGTGCATGATCTGTTTAATATGTGCATGATCTGTTTAATATGCGCATGATCTGTTTAATATGCGCATGATCTGTTTAATATGTGCATGATCTGTTTAATATGTGCATGATCTGTTTAATATGTGCATGATCTGAAGCTCGTTGTCACTTCCAACCAAAACTATTTTAGGTATATTTTAATTGTCTTACGAAAATTTTATCTAGGCACTAAAAGATGTTCGCCAAATTTATTTTCAGTTTTAACAAATTACATGAAGATCGCGTTCCTGATAATCGCAGGTTACAACTGTAAATGTAATAAGCGATAAACTTTTTTCCTTTTATCTTTTACTGCTAGGTTTCGGCGAGAAAAAGTTTCGTAAATGTTTGAAATTATGTATATAGTTTTTTGCAAGTCACTAAGTGCTCTCACATCGTGAAGCACTGGGTGAATACAGTCTGGGTAATTTGCGCGCCGTTGAGTGAGGGCGCCTCAAGACATATACATAGTTTCTAAAGTGTACAATTCGTCTTACTGTGCGAGATCGCTAAATAGGATTATACCTCTTGATAATTATCTTACAACGTCTTAAATTTTTAAAACTGGTCTTTATATATATATATTTATATATAAAATACAGAGGGGTCCAGAAAAATGTATCCACTGTTTAAAAGTCCATAACTTGCAAACTAATTGACGGAGTTGTCTCATTTTTGGTGAAAGTGTAGCTTAAAGTCCAGCTTAAAGATATCACTGTAGGTGTTCGAAATGGTCACCATTAACATCCAGACACAAACGATGCCGCCGAACTGCAGCGCGAACTACTGACTGCAACGTGTTCAGTTGGATATTTGCACATGAATGTACGATGGATTCTCGAAGTTCATCCAGTGTGCGTGGCTTTTATCCATAAGCGACGTGCTTTAGTGTTCCCCACAGGTAAAAATCCAGAGGAGTTAGGTCTGGGGAACGTGGTGGATGCTCCACAGCACCTCTACGGCCTATCCATCATCCTGGTAGATTTTCGTCGAGATACGCCCTAACACGATTTTGGTAGTGGTCTAGGGCACCATCTTGTTGAAAGTAAACTCTTCCGTCTCCATACAAGTCTCGGATGGCAGGTAAAATAGATGTCTGAAGCTTCTGAAGGTACACCTCACCGGTAACTGTGCCGTCAAAGAAGAATGGCCCAATCAGGCCCCGGTAAGACAACCCACACCACACATTTACTCCTGGCAAATTCACGGCTTTGTCTACATGGACGTACGGAATTTTGGGCGGCCCAGTAGATGCAATTGTGGCGATTTACTGTACCACTGAGTTTGAACTGTGCCTCATCAGACCACACAATCATGTCTGCAAACTCTTCATCGTTGCGCACCATGTTAGTAAACCACTCGCAGTACTCCGTGCTACGATCTGGGTCGTCCTCCTTCATTGCGTGTAGCAATCGTGGGATGTAGCACTTCCACTTTGCTGTCTTCAAAATTCGCCGAACACTTGAGCGACTAACTCCAGTTCCACGGGCACACTGCCTCACAGACTTCTGTGGTGAGCGAGTGAATTGTTGTAACACATGACGGGAGTTAGCTGGAGTTGTTACTGTTACAGGTCCCCCAGATAGTTGTTTGTGTGAGTCTTTACCCGGCTTCAAATTTGCCTCGAATGCGATGAATCGTTAAACGTGTCGGTTGCTCTGTTTGATTCTCATTTCGCCATTGCCGTGGAACCTCAATGTTTTCGTACTTAAAATACCACTTCAAAACTGACTTCCTTTCATCGAATGTAAGCCTTGCGCCAGCCATGTCTAATCGAGTAACTAGGTGCAACTAAGAACAAAACACTGACTATCTGGCTACTGTAATCTGACAAAAAAACAACCCAAAACAACGCTTGTGTGGCGATAACTGGAACTACAAACTATTACACTACCAAAGATGAGACAACTCCGACAATTAGTTTCCCAGTTATGGACTTTTAAACAGTGGATACATTTTTTTTTGACCCCTCTGTATATGGAATATTGGAAATTAAATTTTTTGCCCCCGGATGACTACAGATAGGCAACCAGCAACTCTGACAGGGCCCCGGGGTAACTTTAGTAAAAGAGATAAGAAACCATTCATTCCGGATAATTGCGCTTACGTGCAAGGTCAGTTACGGACTAGTTCCCAATTAGCAAT